>NW_027531713.1:0-492 GCF_008692635.1 Crocuta crocuta | reverse complement strand
TTTAAAATAATGAAGTCTGAGCATATCAAAATTACATTAATAGTGCATTAATAATAATGTCTGTGATATGGTTATGTCATAACAACTTTGCATCAGAAACACCCAAAAGAGGTTTTTAAATACAGAATTGGACTTCTTCTCAGGTCTGTCAATCTTTAGGAGTCATAGGTATCTTTTTAAAGCCCTACAAGGGANTTTAA
Source organism: Crocuta crocuta (assembly GCF_008692635.1). Taxonomy (NCBI): domain Eukaryota; kingdom Metazoa; phylum Chordata; class Mammalia; order Carnivora; family Hyaenidae; genus Crocuta; species Crocuta crocuta. Next base: position 292 of record NW_027531713.1, on the reverse strand, counting down.
AGGTAGGTAGGGTATCAGGACCACTGAATATAGAAAGGTATGTTAATTTTCTTACGTAATTATACCACTTTTCAGTTTTAGTTGCAGTGTTTGACCTAAAAAGGATCGTATTATACCTTTCTCTCTTTTTTTAAAAAAACTTTTTTCTTTTATCTCTGTTACTAAAGTGAATGTTAGGATATTTATTCATGCATGTAAACTTTTTACTTCTTTAAATGCACGGAGTTTTTAAAGAAATTACACAGTTGGTGAAGAAAAGAGGAGAGTTTGTAATGGAACAGTTAGGTGAGCT
>NW_027531712.1:345-792 GCF_008692635.1 Crocuta crocuta | reverse complement strand
CAAAGCTGTCATCATCAAGACAGTATGGTATTGGCACAAAAACAAGCACATAAACCAATGGAATAGAATAGAGAACTCAGAATTCGACCCAAAAGTATACAGACAACTAATCTTTGACAAAGCAGGAAAGAGTATCCAATGGAAAGAAGACAGCCTCTTTAGCAGATGGTGCTGGGAGAACTGGACAGCAACATGTAGAAGAATGAAACTAGATCATTTTCTCACACTATACACAAAAATAAACTCAAAATGGATAAATGCCCTGAATGTGAGATAGGAAACCATCAAAACCCTAGAGGAGAAAGCAGGAAACAACCTCCTTGATGTCAACTGCAGCAATTTCTTACTTGACACATCCCCAAAGGCAAGGAAATCAAGAGCAAAAATGAACTATTAGGACCTCATCAAGATTAAAAAAAAAACTTCTGCACGGCAAAGGAAACAATC
>NW_027531712.1:0-205 GCF_008692635.1 Crocuta crocuta | reverse complement strand
AAATGGGCAGAATATATGAACAGACACTTCTCCAGAGAGGACATCCAGATGGCCAACAGACACATGAAACGATGCTCAGCATCCCTCCTCATCAGGGAAATACAAATCAAAACCACACTGAGATACCCCCTCCCGCTGGTCAGAGTGGCTAAAATGAGCAAAATCAGAGGACTCTAGGTGCGGGCGAGGATGTGGAGAAACGGGC
>NW_027531711.1:0-524 GCF_008692635.1 Crocuta crocuta | reverse complement strand
TAGACGTTAATACTGAAATGGCTCTACCTCCAAAGCTGTGTGTCCATCCGTCCCCGGCAGACAGGCCTGACCCTGCCGCATCCGTCTCTCCGCTTCTCCCCTGACCCGAAGCTGGGCGTCCCACGGCCACCAGGGCCCCCTGCTAACGAGGCACGTTTGACGTCGGTGGTGGTGCCGCCTGCNCCTCGCGAAACCCTGGCTTCCCTCTCTCTCGCGGCAGGTTTTTCCCACTCTGGCGTTCACGTTCGGTATCGAGAGCCACATCAGCCAGTCCAACATCAATGGGACGCTAGTGCCGCCAGCCGCCCTCATCTCCATCCTGCAGAAGGGACTTCAGTATGTGGAGGCCGAGATCAGCATCAATGAGGTAGGTGCCCTCGCGGGTCTCCCGGGATCGTACCGGGACTTCCTGCATCCCGTCTCTCCCTCTCAACTGACTTCATCCTTACAAGCCTGTCATATTTGACTTTCCTTTTGGTTTTTAAAAAGCTCTTTTAGGAGGTGCCTGAGCGGCTCAGTGGGTG
>NW_027531710.1:356-500 GCF_008692635.1 Crocuta crocuta | reverse complement strand
GAGATCAAACTGCTTAAAATTTACTAAAGCCAGTTTTTTAAGATATTTTTTTATAAGAGGCTGTTAATCTCATCACCCAGAGAAAACTCCTGTAACATTTTGATACATGCACTTTAAGATCTTATTCTGCAAGTTCTCATACTT
>NW_027531710.1:0-260 GCF_008692635.1 Crocuta crocuta | reverse complement strand
AAGCAGGCTCCAGGTTCTGAGCTATGAGCACAGAACCTCATGCAGGGCCCGAACTCATGGAACCATGAGATCGTGACCTGAGCCAAAGTCTCACGTTTAACCAACTGAGCCACTCAGGTGCCCTGCTCTCATACTTAACACCAACATACTTAACAGCAACCACTTGGTTGTGTGTGTGTGTGTGTGTTTTTTTTTCTGATAATATGCAGTTGTTATTTAAGTTAAGAAAATACAGGGATGCCTAGTTGGCTCAATCAGTA
>NW_027531709.1:0-512 GCF_008692635.1 Crocuta crocuta | reverse complement strand
GAGCCTGGAGCCTGCTTCGGATTCTGTCTCTCCCTCTTTCTCTGCTCCTCCCCTGCTCATATGCGCTCTCTCAAAAAAAAAAATAAACATTAAAAAAATAAACATAAGAAAATATAGTAGGCTCCATGCCCAATGTGGAGCTCGAACTCACAACCCTGAGATCANCAGGAGTCACACACTCTGACTGAGGCAGCCAGGCCCTCCTAAAGATTAAACTAATGAAAAGAAAGAGGCCAAGGAATACTCAAAACTTTTAAAACCCAGGTTGATTTATGGGGCGCCTGGGTGGCTCAATCCATTAGGCATCTGACTTCAGCTGAGGTCATGATCTCACGGTTTGTGGGTCCCAGCCCCTCCTCGTGCTGACAGCTTGGAGCCTGGAGGCTGCTTCAGATTGTGTCTCCTTTTTCTGACCCTCCCCTTCTCGTGCACTCTCTCTCTCTGTCTCACAAATATAAATGTTTAGTGGCGCCTGGGTGGCTTAGTCGGTTAAGCGTCTGACTTTTACTTAG
>NW_027531708.1:0-726 GCF_008692635.1 Crocuta crocuta | reverse complement strand
GTGGGGATGAGCACTGGGTGTTATATGGAAACCATATAAACTATGACAATAAACTATTTAAAAAATAAGGAAAAAGGAAAACAAGCAGACATATCATACAACACACAAAACAGACACAATGCCTGGAGAGGGCATTGAACAGAAAAATGAGGGTTTCCTAAAAGAGTTACTACTGACAANAATTCCATAGCATTTATCTTATCCTTCTTGGCCCTTTTGGTAGAGACAGTGTTGTCAGTCACGGGAGCAACATCTGGATCTGCAAAATACCCTAGAAGGGATGGAGGTTTATTCTGATTTGAGGAGACTGTGCAGAGATAAAAAAAGAAAAACCCTCCCCTCATTCCTCAAACAACTTAAACTCTTTGGCCCAGTCGGATCCCAAGTCACATGCAGCAGGTATTCCACATGCTTCAGGTGATCTCAAGGCATAGGGGAGAGCCACCCCTTAAACCTTGATGAAGACCCATAATGGCCCTGGTTCAGGTGTTTTTATAACTCATCAAACAACTGTGGATGGCTGCGGGCTCAACTGGATGGATATACGTTAGGTTGAGCCTCAGGCCTCCCACAGCCCAGCACATGGACTGTGTACAGCACACATCTGCTGAAGTGCTATGTCTGCTTCTCTGTATACAGCCTCATTCCATCTCTGCAAGAGACACCTGTACCAACACAGGATGGGGGAAATGACATAAAGATGATATGTCAATCATGAGAAACTCA
>NW_027531707.1:0-788 GCF_008692635.1 Crocuta crocuta | reverse complement strand
CTCCACTCTGGTTCTACACTGCAGATGGTGAAGACATTTATTGTCGTGACCATGGAATTCCTCTCCCATGACCCGGACCAGTTCACCCAGGAGCTGTAGCAGCATGTGACGTCAGTGACAGTGTTGTGCCCGAATCGCGAGTCCCAGAGACCTCCAAGGGGCCGGCACTGATGCAAGTACAAAAGGGTCTTTATTACAAGGTCGAGCAGGGGCTCACCAGCCTACCGGTGTCATGGCAGCAAGGTGAAGCCAAGAACAATAGTAAACAGGGTTTTTAAGGAGTAAGGGATGGGGGTGTTACAGTACATGTAGCATCATCACATAAGCACCAATTACAATTACAGCTTTGACCATTCAGTATCTTTGAGGTGTTCTTTTTTGGGGACCCAATCATGACTTTTGAGAATCCTTTGAAAATGACCAATTATGAGGTGAGTTCAAAGGGCCCACGTGGGGTTCAGACAAGTGGTGAGAAATTGGCTAGTTTGTATCTGCAGTTCCCAGCCTTGACTCAGACCATAGGAATGTTTCTTTTTACTTTTTGATTAGCTGAACTGAGGGCGGTCTGAGGATGGCGTTAGCCTTGAACAGTCTGAGGCTTTTCCTGGGACTGGGACTGGGGCTACGTGCAGCCCGAGGTTTCTCTTAATGGAGGACTTAATTTTTGGCTCTTCAACAGCAGCCCCGTCTAAGTACTCGAGGAAGGTGAGTGAGGGCAGATGGATGGGATCTGGTCCCCATCAGCTCTGCTGCCCCAAATCCCCTGGGGTGGCTGAGGTGAAGCTTAC
>NW_027531706.1:0-889 GCF_008692635.1 Crocuta crocuta | reverse complement strand
GACCCCTGCAGGGCCAATCTTCATTCTGGTGAGGCCACAGTGTATCCACCTGTATGCTCTCCATTGAGCTTCTAAGGACAGGGGATGCACAGTTGGATGTCTTCAGTGCAACTCTGACATCTTGAAGGAAGCAGGTACTTCATTACAGATAAGGTCAAAGTCCAACTGGACTAAATTTAGAAAAACCAGATAACTAAATTTTGTTAAACAGCTGAATGATTTTGCTCTTAGTTGCTGGATAAATTTTAATAAAATCAGCTCTCCCATCTCATATATCTCCAAATCTCATACTTGGCCACAAAAATATATTCAAACTTCATAAAGTGGCCCTCATAGCCTTTGGCAGAGAAGAATACTTACTTTTCTAAGTTTTTGTACTATGACTTTAGAATCTGTCTAAACTAGAGTTTTCATATTGACCTTCCCTTTTTGCCCAATAATCTCCATTAAAACTTAGGTTAGATTATTTTCATGTCAAATGTTCTCACGCCTTTGATTTTCATATCTTTGGATCACAAATTCTTTACAACCAAGGGTCTATTTTATTTCTACTTTCCTCTCTTCCACATATAGTGAGGCTGTTTTTGCACTTTGTTTTTTTTTTTAGTACTTATTAAAGATATCTGGAGTTGTCATTCCCAGCTTCTGATCACCATGAGCGAATTAGCAGGATCCACAGTGCTGAGACGATTTCTGCCACTCGGGGAAAGAAATTAGTGTGTAAAACAGTTGCGTAGCTGTAGTGTGGGTAAATGTACTAGGTAGATTAATACCATGATAATATTATAATAATAATGGAAAGTTGATAGTAATGATCATAATGAAAGAACCATTCCGATCTCTCATGCGTTGTACATACTGAATTATTTTGCCTTCATAGAAACCCTAA
>NW_027531705.1:0-1010 GCF_008692635.1 Crocuta crocuta | reverse complement strand
GTAAAACGCCCATAAGGCATCATGAGACACAGTACCGGTTACAACAGCTCCTGTGCGGCAGAGAACCTGTCCGTGTAAACAGTTGCAGAAAACTGTCCGTGTAAACAGTGACAGCGGCCCCCGTGCCGCAGAGACCCTGTCCGCGTGAACGGTGACAGCGGCCCCCGTGCCGCAGAGAACCTGTCCGCGTAAACACAGCTGCAGGACTCTGTGAGATGCCGTCCCTGCAGGGAACCCCCGATTCCCTCCCTTCATGACTGCAGTTCCAGATACATTTTCTAGTACACAGGCCACTTCCGATAATTCAGTGTTTTCACCCAGGGGACAACTGGAGAAATTCTCTATCGCACATTTACCAACACAGAGGGGACAGTGATGAATTCTGAAATTTATCTAAGAACAGTCAGCACTGCACAAAGCACACAATATAAAGTTGGAAAGAATTCATCTTTTCCAGTCATGAGGCTGATAGCAGACATTCTGAACAAGTTCGTCCCTTACACTGAAACAGAAGAAAATGAAAATGATAGCAATAATCTCGTGTAAAGTAGGTGCGTAAGGAGTCAGCCGCGCCTTGAGTGTGCAGTGAAGTGTCATCCTCCTCAAGGTATTTACACAAACACAAAGTGAGGGCCATGTGGTCTTCAGCCTCCACGCACTTGTGGCTTCCAGAGGTGCCAACTAACATGATTATCTTAAAATGGAGAAGCCTGGAGGCTTGTGAGGAAGAAAACAGCAAAGACATCATAAGACATAGAAAACCAGACAAGTCCAGATAGAAGTTTCCAGAGATCATTACAACTGAAAAGGGCAACGGATTTTACCTTGTCTTTCTGTACATCCTTGGTAGAGACACACTGATGTTCCCCATGGGAGCTGCACCATGTCCCGTGTCCCACAAATCCTAGAGGTGGATGGAGATTGATTCTGACTTGCCTAGACTGTGCAAGAACACCCCCCCATCGTCCATTATATTCAACTCTTCCCCACTCTCCAGTCCCTTACCATGG
>NW_027531704.1:279-495 GCF_008692635.1 Crocuta crocuta | reverse complement strand
ACACCTAAAGGAGCTAGAAAAAGAACAACATCTGAAGCCTAAAGCAAGAGAAGAAGGAAAATAATAAACATTGGAGCAGCTATAAATGATATAGAAATGAAAATATCAGTACAATAGATCAACATACCAGGAGCTTGTTTGTTGAAAAAATTAGTAAAATTGATAAACCTCTAGCCAGACATAATACAAAGAAAAGGGAAAGGACTCATATAAATA
>NW_027531704.1:0-265 GCF_008692635.1 Crocuta crocuta | reverse complement strand
ACAAAAGAGAAGACATAACAACCAACACCACAGAAATACAAAGGATTATAAGACAATATTGGGAAAAAGCAATATGCCAACACACCGAACAACCTAGAAGATGGACAAATTCTTAGAAACATAAAGTACCAAAACAGAAATAGGAAGAAATAAAAAATTTCAACATACTGATAACCAGCAAGGAGCTTGAAACAACCCCCAACAAATAAACATCCAGAGGCAGATGGATTCACAGGCAAACTCTACCAATTATTTATAAAAGAGT
>NW_027531703.1:0-485 GCF_008692635.1 Crocuta crocuta | reverse complement strand
CAACAAGCACTGCATACACCCGGCTATTTAATTGTAGCTGGGAAAACTGGTTATATGCTTTAAAATGATCTTTGTCTATCAATTTTCTTCATTCTTCCTTTACTTTACTTCTTTTTGACATTTTTATGTATTTTTATTTTCTATCATTCGCCTTCCCTCCTCCGTCTTTTATCATTACTTTTTAGTNCTTTTTAGTTTTCCATCTTTGTTAGCGTGATTGTTGGATTTGTTTGTACGTTTGTGTCCCTCTGTTTCCTGTGTGTTTGTCTGTATGATTTCTTCTCCAGGGCTACCTCAAGAAACAAGCCAAAGTACACATGGGGGAGAGTCCCAAATACCACTAAGAGTAGGAAAATAAAATAACCAAGGTCTCAACAAGAGAGACCAAGAGATACCATTCAAATAACACTTTGTGAAAGGATAGGCCCTGGACAGTCGAGGAGTCTTCTTGGGTACAGCAGCGCTCACAGGTGCACAGTACATAA
>NW_027531702.1:0-431 GCF_008692635.1 Crocuta crocuta | reverse complement strand
TGCCGCTTCGGCCCAGGCTGTTCCACAAAACGCCGCCCTAACCCTCTCCGGGTCTCAGGCCCCATGCGGGACCGGGTTCTCTTTGCGAAAACCTCTCCGGCCTGAGGCTCCTAAGCGGTGCCGGATTCCTCTGCACGGAGAGGGGACCACGGCCACGACATTCGCCGGGCACGGCAGCCTCGGCAGCACGGCCGTACGCAATCAATCCCGAAGCCTAGTNGGAGCGGGCCCTGGGAGCCAAACGCTAAGGCTGGCCGGCATCGCGCCAGGCGCCCTGAACTCAGGACACCTGGTGTAGCGCTGCCCTGCCAGCATTTCGGTCCCTGGCGCCTCCCGGGCCCGGCCCTAACCCTAGCCCTAGGTGTTGACCTCCCCCTAAACCTAGTCCCGCCCCTCAGGCTCCCCAGATGCCTGCGCCGAGACCGGCCCCG
>NW_027531701.1:0-789 GCF_008692635.1 Crocuta crocuta | reverse complement strand
ACCCTATGTCTTTTGATTGGAGCATTCAGCCCATTTAAATTCAGTATTATTTTTGAAATATATAGGTTTAGAGTCATTGTGTCGTTTGTGTGATTCATGCTTGTGGCGGTATCTCTAGCATCTTGCGTTCCTTGCAACATTTCCCTCAGAGAGTCCCCCTCGGAATTTCTTGTAGGGCTGGTTTAGGGGTGATGAATTATTTCAATTTTTGTTTATTTGGNATTATTTCAATTTTTGTTTATTTGGAAAGACTTATCTCTCCTTCTATTCTGAATGACAGGCTTGCTGGATAGAGGATTCTTGACTGTGTATTTTTTCTGTTCATCACATTGAAGATTTCCTCCATTCCTTTCTAGCCTTCCAAATTTCAGTAGGTAGGTCCGTCACCACTCTGATAGGTTTCCCTTCGTATGTTAAGACCCTTTTCTCCCTAGCTGCTTTCAAAATTCTCTTCTTGTCCTTATATTTGGCCAGTTTCACTATCATATGTCGTGCAGAAGATCGATTCAAGTTACATCTGAGGGAAGTTCTCTGAGCCTCTTGAATTTCAACATGTAATTCCTTCCCCAGGTTGGGGAAGTTCTCTGCTATAATTTGTTCCAGAACTCCTCAGCACTGTTCCCTCTCTGTTGCTCTTCTGGGATTCCTATGATATAGATATTGTTCTGTTTGATTGTATCGCTGAGCTCTCAAACTCTTCTTTTATGTTCCTGGATCTGTTTATCTCTCATTTTCTCAGCTTCTTCTTTTTCTATAATTGTGTCTTCTAAATCACGTATTCTCCTTTCT
>NW_027531700.1:0-497 GCF_008692635.1 Crocuta crocuta | reverse complement strand
TTAGTTCCAGCCTTTGTTAAGCAGTTGCATCAGGAAACTCACATCAGCAGGACAGCCCTGAAACAATGTTAAGCCGGTATTTTTACATCCCTCGGCTCTTCAGCATAGCCTGAGTGGTATGTGAGCAATGTGAAACCTGTGCCCAAAACAACCCACGTCAGGGGCCCAAGGCCGCCCCTGGAGTACAGAGCCTTGGGGGAGCCCCCTTTGAAAATGTGATGGTGGACTTCACAGAGCTCCCCCGGGTTCGGGGATGTAAANGTTGGTCTTTGTATGTACTTTCTCAGGCTGGGTAGAAGCTTTCCCTACTCGAACAGAAAAGGCACATGAAGTGGCCCGACTCCTTCTCAAGAAAATTATCCCACGATTTGGGATCCCTATCACTATTGGTTCAGATAACGGGCCAGCTTTTGTAGCTGAGGTGATGTAGCTGGTGGCAAAGGGGCTAAAGTTAACCTGGAAGTTACACACGGCACACCGACCCCAGAGCTCCGGAA
>NW_027531699.1:0-299 GCF_008692635.1 Crocuta crocuta | reverse complement strand
TCCAGTTTATTATGTATCTGATTTATTGCATTTTTAAATTCATCATAACTATTTTTAAGCTCCATAGTGTTTGTAGCCATAGTTTCTCTGATGTCTCCCATGCCTTTTTCAAGCCCAGCGATTAATTTTATGACTATTGTTTAAATTCTTGTTCAGTTATTTTGCTTATATCTGTTTTGAGCAGTTCTTTAGCTGTCAGTTCTTCCTGGAATTTCTTTGGAAGAGAACTCTTTTGTTTCGTCATTTTGATTAGCTCTATCTCTTGTTAGTTTTAGAAGCTTGTTATGCACTCTGCACCT
>NW_027531698.1:434-1402 GCF_008692635.1 Crocuta crocuta | reverse complement strand
GAAATACAGAGAATAATTTGACTACTTTGAAAAATTACATACCAAGACATTACATAACCTAGAAACAATGAATACATTTTTAGACACACAACCTACCAAGACTGAATCAAGAAGAAGTATAAAATTTGAAAAAATATTTTTTTAAATGTTTATTCAATCTCTGAAAAAGAGAAACAGAATACAAGTGGGGGAGGGGCAGAGAGAGAGAGGGAGACACAAAATCTGAAGCAAGCTCCACTGAGCTGTCNTCTGAGCCGTCAGCACAAACCTTGGTGAGGGGTTCGAACCTATGAACCCTGAGATCCTGACCTGAGCCAAAGTCATACACGCAACCTACTGAGCCACCCAGGTGCCCCAGAAATGTAAAATTTGAAAAAATCCATACCAGCCAAGAGATTGAGCTAGTAATTAAAAAATCTCTACTAACACAGAAAACTCCAGGACCAGATAGTTTCACTAGAGCATTCTAACGAACATTTACAGAATTAACACCAATTCTTCTCAAACTCTTTCAAAATATTGAGGAAGAGGGAACACTTCTAAACTTATTCTACAAAACCAACATTACCTTGATACCAAAACCAGATGAACATACCACAAGAAAACTATGGACCAGTATCTCTGATATAGATGCAAAAATTCTCAATAAAATATTAGCAAACCAAACTTAAGAAAACATTAAAAGGATTATACACACCAAGTGGGACTTATCCCTGGGATGTAAGGATGGTTCAACGTATGTAAATAATTAATCACATCAATAATTAATCATGTTACTCACATCAATAAAATGAGAGGTAAAAATCACACATTTATCTCAATAGATGCAGAAAAACATTTAATAAAATACAATATTCTTTCATAGTAAAAATCCTTAACAGATAGGGTATAACAGTAACATACCTCAACATACTAAAGGGCATATATAATAAATCCACTGCTAACATTCTAATCAATGGGAAAAAATT
>NW_027531698.1:0-290 GCF_008692635.1 Crocuta crocuta | reverse complement strand
AAGAAGTGAAATAGTTGCTGTTTGTTGATAATATGATCTTGTATGTAGAAATCCCAATGAGTCAGTCAAAAAGGTATTGTAACGATGATTGATTTTAGTAAGTGGCAGTTTACAAAATCAGTATACAGAAGTCAGTGGCATTCCTTTGCACTAATGATTAAGCATTAGGAAAAGAAATGGTTTAAGGAGAGCTAAGATGCTAGTGTAGTAGTAGGACGCTTCTTGTCTTGTCCCTTGAACATAGCTAGATAACTATCAAATCATTCTGAATACCCAAGAAATCAACCTGA
>NW_027531697.1:0-841 GCF_008692635.1 Crocuta crocuta | reverse complement strand
AAAGATCTGAAGCCATAGGAAACCTTACAGAACCCAAGAGATTGGTAGAGAAAGAAAGCAGAATCCACTGAGAAAGCCTTCTAACCTCAAGAAACAAGCCAAAGTACACAAGGAGGAGAGTCCCAAATATCACTATGAGTAGGAAAATAAAATAACCAACGTCCCAACAAGAGAGACCAAGAGATACCATTCAAAAAACATTCTCTGAAAGGATAAGCCCTGGAAAGTCAAAGAGTGTTCATGGATACAGCAGCACTCATAGGTGCAGAGAGCATAACAAGTCTTTAAAACTAACAAGAGCCAGAGAGCTAAGTAAAATGATGAAACAAAAGAGCTCTCCTCCANGAAACTCCAAGAAGAAATGACAGCTAATGAACTGCTCAAAACAGATATCAGCAGCATCACTGAACAAGATTTTAGAATAATAATGGTAAAATTAATAGCTGAGCTTGAAAAAAACATAGGGGACATCAAAGAAACTATGGCTACAACAGAATGGAAAATAAAAATAGGTATGAATAATTAAACATGCAATAAATGAGATACATAATAAATTAGAGGCCTCCAATGCACACGAATTGAAGAGGCAGAAAGGANAAGGAGAATAAGTGATTTAGAAGACATCATTATAGAAAAGCAAGAAGCTGACCAAAAAAGAGACAAACTGGTGAGGAACATGAAAGAAGAGTTCAGAGCTCAGCGATACGGTCAAACGCAACAATATCTGCATCATAGGAATCCCAGAAGAGGAAGAGACAGGGAAAGGTGCTGTAGGAGTCCTGGAACAAATTTTGCGGAGAACTTCCCCGACCTGGGGAAGGAAATAAATGTTGAAATACAA
>NW_027531696.1:0-1257 GCF_008692635.1 Crocuta crocuta | reverse complement strand
TTTGCTCACCGCAAGTGTAGCTACCCTCTGTCACCATGCAATGCTATTACAGTATTATTGACTATATTCCCTATGCTGTACCTTTCACCCTGAGTTATTTGTTCCAAAACCGGAAGCCTGTACTTCCACAACCCTTCACCTATTTTTGCCATCTCCCCTACACCCACACCTCTGGCAACCATCCGTTTGTTCTTTATTAGAAAACTGGTCATTATTTATTTATGAGTCCATTTCTCCTTTTTTCTGTTCATTTTTTAGATTCCATGTATAAATAAAATCTTATGGCATTTGTNTTTATCTTTGTCTTATTTTACATAGCAAAATATCCTCTAAATTCATCAAATGGCAAGATTTCATTCTTTTTTATGGCAGAGTAATATTCTAGTGTATATATTTACATCTCTTTTATCCATTCATCTATGGATGGACACTTGTGTTGCTTCATCTTTGCTGTTGTAAATAATGCTACAGTAGACATAGAGGTGCACGTATCTTTGAAATATAGCATCTTCATTTTCTCTGGGCAAAGACCCATAGTGGAATTACTGTATCATATGGCATTTTTATTTTTAATTTTTCTTGAGGAAATTCCATACTCTTTTCTTAGGGGCTGCACCAATTTACTTTCCCACCAACAGTAATGAGGGTTCCTTTTTCTCCACATCCTTGCACACATTTGTTATTTCTTGTCTTTTTAATACTAGGCATTCTGACAGTGTAAAGTGATATCTCATAGTGGTTTGTATTTGCATTTCCCTGATGATTGGTGACAATTAGCATCTTTTTCATATGTCTTGGCTCTCTGAGTGTCTTTTTGCAAAAATGCCTATTTGGGTCCTTTGCCCATTTTTTAATCAGATTTTTTCTAGTGTTCACTTGTATGACTTTTACTTACATAGTTTGGATATTAACTCTTTATCAGTGCTGTGTTTGCAAATGTCTTCTCTCATTCAGTAGGTTGTCTTTTCATTTTGTTCGTGGTTTATTGCGCAAAAGCTTTTCATTTTGATGTAATCCAAATAGTTCATTTTTGCTTTGGTTTCCCTTGGCTTAGGAGATGTATCTAGAAAAATGATGCTTCAATCCAGAATGATATTTTTAATTGGATAGAATAGAACCGGTTACAGTAAAATATTGCTGCATGTTAGCTCATTCTCCTCCTGGGACCAGCAGTCTATCCAGGAGGTGTTCTTGTGAGGATGGCAGATGCACAAGAAGACATGCTCTATTGTGCAAACCAATGTCAAAGGCCTGTGT
>NW_027531695.1:0-464 GCF_008692635.1 Crocuta crocuta | reverse complement strand
CAGTTCTCCCAGCACCATCTGTTAAAGAGGCTGTCTTTTTCCTTTACATACCTTTTCCTGCTTTGTCAAAGAGTAATTAGCCATCCATTTATGGGTCCAATTCTGAGTTCTCTATTCTATTCCATTGGTCTATGTGTCTGTTTTTGTGCCGGTACCATACTGTCTTGATTATTACAGCNTATTACAGCTTTGTAGTAGAGGCTAAAGTCTGGGATGGTGATGCCTCCCGTTTTGGTTTTCTTCTTCAATATTACTTTGGCTATTTGGTGTCATTTGTGGTTCCATACAAATTTTAGGATAGCTTTGAGAAGAATGCTAGTACAATTTTGATTGGGATTGTATTGAATGTGTAGATTGCTTTGGGTAGTATTGATATTTTAACAATATTTATCCTTCCAATCCATGATCATGGAATGTTATTTTCATTTATTTGTGTCTTCTTCAATTTCCTTCATAAGTTTTCT
>NW_027531694.1:4151-7547 GCF_008692635.1 Crocuta crocuta | reverse complement strand
TCCGTGGGGGAGGCCTGAGTGGACCCCACTTCCCAGAAGGAGGAGGGGGCCTCACGCAAAACAGGCCTGCCCTGCCGCTCATGTCAGCCTCGGGGGGACCCGGGCCGGGTGGGTGGACTGCTTCCTCCTGACGTTTTCTTCTGGGATCCTGGAGAGGAGGTCTCACCTTAAGGAGGTTGGCCTGAGGTCCACACAGGGAGTCCCCCCAGGCCCCTCAGGGTGTCCCGGTAAAGACTGAGAGGATGGCAGCCTGAATTTTCATCAGTGTTTGAAATGTTGTACGTGACCCTTTGGATCCCGATCGCTTATCCAGTGAAGGGTGGTCAAAAGAGCCGTGCCTTCCTGGGAAAGCTGAGGGAACACCACACAGGCTGGTGGGTGCGGCAGGAGGAAAGTGAGGGAACAGGGGACCAGTGCTACTTGCAGACTGCAGGTAATCAGGCTGGGCCCACACAGGGAGCCGGAAGCGGAGGGTTGTCCCCTCAAGGGGTTCCGAGGCAGATGTGTCCGGAGTACGCCGAGGCCTCAGGATCCCTGCCGTGGGCCTTCCCGGGACCTGCAGATTCGGCGGGCATCCCGAGTTCGGAGTGTGCTCCCTTGTCTGTGTCAGAAATGCCCCCGGGCAGCTCCGTCTCGTTTGGCCTTCTGAGAGAAAGAGCGCTTCATTGTGGACATTGGCAAGGGACCCAGACGGTGCAGGACGGCAGCCTGGATATTTTGACAGATTTGGATCCCGAGAGAGGTGTCCCAAATCTGCAACAAGCCCACAGCCCAAGACTTCTTGGTCGAGCTTTGCCTGCTCTCCGTCCATCGCAGCACATGCCGAGGCTGAAAAGGCCCGCCCACGGGAGACACTTTCAGGCTTTGGCTTCGCATTAAGGTCAGCCAGTTAGTTTTGTGGTTCGGAGTCTAACAAGGTTGTGGTGCTTCCGCAGCAGCTGGCCGCAGGGAAGGCAAGAGCCTGCCAGGCCAGACAGCAGCTGCCCAAGTCCCCATGGCAAGCAGATGCTTTCCTAAGCCTTCGTGCCTTGCCATCCTTAGAGTGCCCCCACCTGACTGCCGAAAAACCTGCACCTCTGTGCGGACAATCTTCAGCCTCTAAGGGTCAGACCTGTGATTGCCCCAGAGCCCCTTAGCAAGCTGTAGGAGGTTCCGGGGATTGGGGGCTGCTCTGGAACGAAGACATGACCAGGAGAGGCAGCAGCACACAAGCTCTCCTGGGTGGCGCCTGAACAGTCCCATTACCCAGGAGTCCGTCACAGCATGAGACCTTCCAGGGCTTATGGGCAGGGAGCCTATGCAGAAGGGGAGTGCTATGGTCTGAATGGGTGTGCTCCCACCATCCACACCCGCCCATACATCTGTTGAAATCCTAAGCGCCAAAGAATGATGGCATTTGGAGGTGGGGCTTTGGGAGGTGCTTAATTCAGGAAGGTGGAACCCTCATGGATGGGAGGAGCACCTTGTAAAAGAGGCTCCAGAGACATCCCCAGTCCCTGCCACCATGAAAGAACATGGCACATGGCGAGAAGGCAGCAGCTGTGAGCCAGGAGGAAGGCTCTCACTGCACCTGGCGGGCACCTTGCCGCCACCCTGCACTTCCAGCTTCAGCACCATGAGGAATAAATGTCCCTTCTTCATAAGCCACTCAATGTGTGGTGTTTTCTTACAACCGCCCCATGGGCTAAGGGATGAAGGCAAGGGAAGGAGCCGCTGGGGGAGGTTGCCCTCGGGGAGGGGGCTCGGCTCAAGAGCTCTGGGCACTGACACGGGTCTTAGTAGCATAAGGCTCTATCTTCTGTATTCTGAGCAGATGCGGGGTGAGGTTTTGCGGGGTACGCCAAGCATACAGGCTCCAGAAGGCCCAAACTCTGCTGCTTTTGAGCTACGTTTGAAAGAATCACAAACATGAAAGCATCTTGGATTTGGGTGCTGGCGCATGTTTGAGCCAATAGGATGCAGCAGCCTGCCGTGAAAAAATCCATAGTCTTGGGGCCCCTGCACTCAGGACCTGTTTGGGCCATTTGTAGAACACAACCCGAACCCTGCTTTTTCAGTCCCTAAAAGTCTCTCTCTGCAGGCTGCCTCTCTCTGCCACGTGGTCCTCCTTTTCCCAGGGCCTCCAGTAGGCAAAAAGCACCAGGAGACGCCTTCTGTTTCCAAGATTCGGAGTTTAGAAGAGAGAGACACTGACGGAGAGTGACTTGAATGGCACAGTTCCCAAAGGGAGAACATCTCTGAAGGAGACATACCGACTCTGCAGGTGGGGAAGGCTGGTGGAAACCCCAGAACCCAGCTCTCCCTGTCTACAGCGAGGGAGGGAAGCCGGCTGTTAATGACGCTTGCAATTGGCTCCTGCAGGAAGCACGCAATGGCCCTGTGCCATTTGCTGCCTTCCCAGTGACCCCTGAGCCTTCAAAAAATGTGATCCCACCAGACAGGAAGGGCTCCTTTGTTGCTGATCTCTGCAGTACACGGGAGGCTTCGTGGCTTCAGGGCTCTACTTTGTCAGGTGGAACCTGGGCCCCTGACTCCACCTATCACGGCCTAGGCTGGGCCTTTCCTGACACCTTCCCAGGGGACTGGGGTCCAGAGGAAACGGTCTATACTCCGTGGAGCCCTCAGCACAGCCACTGGGATGCGGGACCCTCCGTGACTGCTCCTGCTGTCGGGTTAACCTTACACAGCTGTTTTCAAGGACAACAAACCCCACCCAGCTCCTGGTGGGTCACACAGAACTTTCTTCCTTCCAAAATGTAGACCCTGGGACCGGGTTCACATCGTGGCGTCCCCTGTTCTCAAGGACTTCCTTCCTAGTCTGGACGGGGAGACTGGAGCACCCGACTGGGAGCCGGGCTGGTCCCCGGGAAGGGAAGGGAGAAGGGGACCGGGCAGGGAGGTGGGACTCCCGGAGACGGTGACCTTGGAGCCAGACCACAGGAGAGAGTAGCACGGGGTCCTACCCTGACAGGGTCTCCACGTGTGTCAGAGAACAGCACTGGCCGGATGAGTGGCGGGCCGGGCCAGGGGTCGGTGCCCAGCAGTGTGAGAAAAAAGTGTCTGGAGGGCGCCCGGGCTGGCAGGCGCAGGTGCGGGTGAGGAGAGGGCAGTGGCCAGCAGGGAAGGAGAAGGCAGGCCTGGGACTTGGCGAGGACTTGTGTCTGTAACAGATGTGCTCCTTGTGGGCCGTGGCTGAGAAGGACCCTCTGGCTGTGAGGTAACCCAACCTCTGGGGAAGGGTGGTACCTTTGGGGACCGAGACCAGGAAGGGGCCACCTCCCGGGACACAGGGAACAACCAGAGGCTTGGGGAATGGTGGAGGGTGGAGCCCAGGGGCAGGGTGAGGGCGGCAGAGGGCAAGGCCAAAGAGCCAGGCCTGCCTGGCGGAGGCACTGG
>NW_027531694.1:0-3814 GCF_008692635.1 Crocuta crocuta | reverse complement strand
TGGAGCCCTCAGCACAGCCACTGGGATGCGGGGCCCTCCGTGACTGCTCCTGCTGTCGGGTTAACCTTACACAGCTGTTTTCAAGGACAACAAACCCCACCCAGCTCCTGGTGGGTCACACAGAACGTTCTTCCTTCCAAAATGTACACCCTGGGACCGGGTTCACATCGTGGCGTCCCCTGTTCTCAAGGACTTCCTTCCTAGTCTGGACGGGGAGACTGGAGCACCCGACTGGGAGCCGGGCTGGTCCCCGGGAAGGGAAGGGAGAAGGGGACTGGGCAGGGAGGTGGGACTCCCGGAGACGGTGACCTTGGAGCCAGACCACAGGAGAGAGTAGCACGGGGTCCTACCCTGACAGGGTCTCCACGTGTGTCAGAGAACAGCACTGGCCGGATGAGTGGCNGCGAGTCCTAGGACATTTGGAAAGTGTATCTACCATCAAGGTCATGACAAGAGGGGTAGGGGTGGGGGTGGGCTTGGGGCAAGGGGAGCTGGGTGGGCATGGCAGTGCATCTGTGAAGTGCTGCGTGTGAACCCAACAGNCCAGACACCTAGAGAACACGTATCCCCAAAACTGCTGTCCCATCGTCTCATCCATGGGAGAGATGACTTTCATTTGGGTTTTGTCCCACCCAACACCCAGACTCTCCTCTAGTTTCAGATACTTCATATTGGCTCTGTGTAGTCACGTCTAGCTAAACAAGTAGGAATGTTCCTTGGGAGCAAGTCTGTGCAAAGCGAGTCCTAGGACATTTGGAAAGTGTATCTACCATCAAGGTCATGGCAAGAGGGGTAGGGGTGGGGGTGGGCTCGGGGCAAGGGGAGCTGGATGGGCATGGCAGTGGATCTGTGACGTGCTGCGTGTCAACCCAACAGAATATATTCTCAACCCCCAAATCAAGTAATTCAAGGGTAAGTACCAAAGGAGATCTAATTTGGAAACACGAGGCGTGAAATCTGGGAGACCGGAAGCCAAACCACCATATGGAAGAAAGGAAATGGGGATTCAGAGGCAGCCCTCACGGACACTAAAACCAAATGTCTGTGGAAGGCGATCTGCAAACGGCGTACGCAAGTGTTCCCAAAGTGAGCACGTCTTGGCATTGAGAAGGGTTTTTATACAGAACAAATGGAAAATAAAGACAATCCCATTGGGATGGGGAGACGGATGAGCTCTGGGGACAAGCAAAGCTCAACAAGACTCTGTCAAGCAAAGGGGAGGATGTGACCCTTCACACTGGACGCTGGTGCTGTTGGCTAACACTGTGTCTTTGGTGTTGGTTCGGGCATATCTGAGCAGGTCCACCTGGCCAGGAGGAGTCGTTGGAAGAGACCAAAGGAAGAAGTGTTGGGGGGGGTGGCCGGTAGAAACTTGGGGTTACCAACTGAAAACCTACTCTGAGGACCGCTTGTCCTTGGGCAAGAAATCAGGAGTCTGTGTTGGGTCATTCCGGGCAGGACAAACTTACCAGCAGGCACTCTTAGGTGAGACCAAAAGGGAGAGTGTGGGGAGGGTAGGGAAAAAAGGTAGACTAACAACGGAGACCTTATGCAGCACCTGGGTGGCTCAGTCGGTCGAACGACTTCGGCTTGGGTCATGATCTCGCAGTTCATGGGTTGGAGCCCCGCGTCAGGCTCTGTGCTGACAGCTCAGAGCCGGGAGCCTCCTTCAGATTCTGGGTCTGCGTCTTTCCCTCTCCCTCCATCTGTCTCCAAAATAAGTAAATGATAAAACTCGAAACAAAGCAAAACAAAGCAACTGAGAGCTTACTCTGAGGTCCACTTGACCTAGGGGGCAAGGAAACAGGACTCTTTGCAGGAAACTAGCTGAGCAGGACCAACGAAGCAGTAGCAGCATTTGGAAGAGACCAATGCGGGATGTGAGGGGGGACACGAATAAAAGGGGAGTGACCAACTGAGACACTCCTCTGAGGACAACTAGACCCAAGAAGCAAGAAAACAGGACTCTTTGCTGGGGCCGGAGGAAGACCAACTACCCAGCAGGAACTGTGGGAAGAGACCTAAGGAGGGTGTTTGTGTGGGGGCCGGGGGGAAGGGGGCAGGAATCAAAGGGGGCTAACAACTGAAACCCTACTCTGAAGACAACGTGACCTGGGGACCAGAAGACAGGAATCTGTGTTGGGGCCTATCTGAGCTGGACCAAGCAACCAATAGGAGCAGTCGGAAGAGACCAAATTGGAAGTGCGTGCGGGCAGGAATCAAAGGGGCACTACCAAAAGTAACTGAATTTCTTTGTCAGTTGCATCATACTGAAGTCTCATCAAATCTTGAACCATGTCCGTCTGAGATTTTATCAGTTAAAGAGATTGCTTGCCTTCACGCAAGAACGTCTGGGGGCAATACAACCCATAATACTTAGGGCCCAGCACCACCACCCTAATGAATGGGACCCGACCGAAGACCCATGATTGGGCCTCCCAATACACAAGAGAAGGGGAGAATGAAGAGCCTAAGCAACGTCATCTTGAGATTAAGGCCTGCGTTAAGAGCAACCTCGGGCTGCACGTAGCCCCAGTTCCAGTTCCAGGAAAAGCCTCAGAGTGTTTAGGGCTAAAGCCATCCTCAAATCGCCCTCAGATCAGCTAATCAAAAAACATTCCTATGGTCTGAGTCAAGGCTGGGAACCACATACAGGTATTTTATACAAACTAGCCAATTTCTCACTGTTTGCCTGATCCCCACGTAGGCCCTTTGAACTCACCTCATAAGTGGTCATTTTCAAAGGATGCTCAAAAGTCATGATTGGGTCCCAGCAAAAGTAATGAACACCTCACAGATACTGAATGGCCAAAGCTGTTACCATGGGCGCTGTAGAATTGTAATTGGTGCTTATGTGATGATGCTATACGTACAACATGTGCACTGTAACACCCCCGTCCCTTGCCCCATAAAAACCTTACTCGCTACTGTTTGGGGCTTCACCTTGCTGCCACGACACCGGTAGGCGGGTGAGCCCCTGTTCGAACTTGTAATAAAGACCCTGTTGTACTTGCATCGATGTCGGCTCTTTGGTGGTCTCTGGGGACTCACGAATCGGGCACAACAATTTTTCTTATCTTAGTGATATTGAATACCTTGCTAATATGCTTAAAAGCCAGTGTTACATGTTTCTTATCAATTGTAAATTTTTCACATTTATCTCTCAGGTTTTGGATCTTATTTCTAAACATTGGAAGAGAGTTTTTGTGTTAGTGATATTCATGGTCTAGGTTACGATCCACCCGCCCCCTGCTTTGCCCATCATCTTTTGAGTTTTTGTATGGTATGCTTTGTTTTTCCTTTAAAATTTTTCAAACATGTGGTGCATCCTGGGTGAGCCAGCAACCAGTGGACAATGGGAACTGAGCACTTCATAGGAAACTCCAGAAGTCCCACTAAGCCTAGCGTCTGTGTGTCCAGGTGAGCACCTCAGACCAACTGAGTCCACTAGCCATTTAGGAACAAAAGGCCTGCAGTGAAGGCCATGGCCTGTTTCCCCTTTCCTCCAGGGCCAACAACCTGAGTGGGAGACCTCCATCCTAGGGAACCAAATGGACAGGACTTGATGTCATAGTGTCTCCTCCAAGAGGTAGGAAGCTTATAGGGCTGGTTCACCGAAATGAACTGTACCAGTGTCTCAGCTGTGAAATAAGCCGCAAGGGAGGTAGGATACTAACAGTGCCAACAGTAAAGTCAGATGAGAAAAGTGGCTTCTGAGGACCCAGGCTGAGAAGATCTTCACTCACGAGGCACACGCACCTGTGGTTAAGCTAAGACCTTAACCAGGCAACTCCAGGCGACTCTCCAGAATGCC
>NW_027531693.1:302-547 GCF_008692635.1 Crocuta crocuta | reverse complement strand
ACGTTGTTGCAAATGGCAGGATTTCATTCTTTCTCATTGCCAAGTGATATTCCATTGTATATATAAGCCACATATTCTGCATCCATTCATCAGTTGATGCACATTTAGGCTCTTTCCATAATTTGGCTATTGTTGAGAGTGCTGCTATGAACATTGGGGTACATGTGCTCCTATGCATCAGCACTCCTGTATCCCTTGGGTAAATTCCTAGCAGTGCTATTGCTGGGTCATAGGGGAGTTCTATT
>NW_027531693.1:0-182 GCF_008692635.1 Crocuta crocuta | reverse complement strand
CTGATTTGCTCATTTTAGCCACTCTGACTGGCGTGAGGTGGTATCTCAGTGTGGTTTTGATTTGTATTTCCCTGATGAGGAGGGATGCAGAGCATCGTTTCATGTGTCTGTTGGTCATCTGGATGTCCTCTTTGAATAAGTGTCTGTTCATGTCTTCTGCCCATTTCTTCACTTGATTGTTT
>NW_027531692.1:0-575 GCF_008692635.1 Crocuta crocuta | reverse complement strand
AGCACTGTTTTCTCCCATGCCTCTATGATGGGGAATCTAGCTGTGAAAGTAAACCTAATGTTTGATCCTGTCCTTCAGTCGATTTGATTGCCAGTTTGGCTGATGTAAATGATCTTTTACATTGATTTGGGCATTTATCTGGTGCAACCACAGCATGTACAGTATCCTTACTGCAAGGTTGATTTTGAAAGTATTTTCAAAGTAAAAACAAATGAAAACGTTTCGCCTTGGAAGTGGTATACCTAGCNTATACCTAGCGTTCAGAGTACATTTTCCAAATACTGATATCCTAGTTTCAGGGTGAAACATGAGTGGGCGAGTGACAGCAAGGTAAAAATATAAAGAAAGAAAGGGTAATCAAGAGGCTAACCAGCCGGTTCCACCTGTGGCTGTGAGTACTTCGGTATTTGATGTTTTCTATACCATCACTGTGTTTTTCTGAAAATGTTGTTGAACTACAAACATACAGGTACAGTGATAAACGTTTCTCTGCTGATAAGGAGGAGGAAACGTTGAACCAGAAGGCGACTGTCCTCGTGTTGCCTGTGGAAATGTCCCCTAGGACTCCTTTGTTA
>NW_027531691.1:0-1075 GCF_008692635.1 Crocuta crocuta | reverse complement strand
TCTGGGCACCACAATGCAGAATGCAGCACTCGGCCCCGATAGCTTTTCACTGGGGGGTTCCTCCGTAAAAACCACGAAGGGAAGAATAATCTCAGCGCTCCTTACTGAACGCCTGAAAAGAACACTATTTGGAAGGCATCATTTTTCTACCTTTGTAATTTTCCTGGAAGCTGTGCTACCAAACAGGTGCTGATACCGTGGAGTGAAATTCAGCCTGCTGGATCAGGGAAAACACACCGTGTGGTATACACCACTCCGTTTCCATGTGGTCTCGGTAAGTTAGTAATGACGAGCACACACGCACGGCAGGCTAAGCTCTGCGGGATACACTGCACACGGTGAAAGAACACTGTGGTGAACCCCTCATTCAAGTACGGTCATCGTTCACTAGGTCGATTGCGAGCGAAAGCAGATGCGGAGACCAACCAAGGACGAGCCGTGTGCTGGGGTCTGGGAAACAACACTCGGGAATGCAGCACTCGGCCCCCATACCGTTTCACTGGGGGCGTCATGTGTCAAAACCCATGCGGGGAAGCATAATCAGCGCGCCTTCCTCAACGTTGGAAGGAACACTGTGTGGAAGGCAGCATTCGTCAACCATCATGATTTTCCTGGAAGCTGTGCTTCTGAACAGGTGCTGATACCGTGGTGTGAAAGGCAGGGTGCTCGACTCAGGGAAAACACACCGTGCGGAATGCAGCATTCCGTTCCCATGTGGTCTCGCTAAGTTAGTAATGACCACCACACACGCACGGCAGGCTAAGCTCTGCAGGATACACTGCACACGNAACACTGTGGTGAACCCCTCATTCAACTACCGTCATCGTTCACTATGTAGATCGTGAGCGAAAACAGATAAGGAGACCAACCAAGGAGGAGCCGGGTGCTGGGGTCTGGGAACCAACACTCGGGAATGCAGCACTCGGCCCCCATACCGTTTCACTGGGGGCGTCATGTGTCAAAACCCATGCGGGGAAGCATAATCAGCGCGCCTTCCTCAACGTTGGAAGGAACACTGTGTGGAAGGCAGCATTCGTCAACCATCATGATTTTCCTGGAAGCTGTGCTTCTGAAC
>NW_027531690.1:0-1390 GCF_008692635.1 Crocuta crocuta | reverse complement strand
AACCCAGGAATGAATCCCACTTGATCTTGATGGATAATTCTTTTTGTGNGTCTCTGTCTGGCTTGGGAATCAAAATCCTGCTGGCTTCATAAAATGAGTCTGGGAGTTTTCCTTCGATTTCTAATTTTTGAAATAGCCTGAGAAGAATGGGTATTAATTCTGTTTTAAATGTCTGGTAGAATTCCCCAGGGAAGCCATCAGGTCCAGGGCTCTTATGTGTTGGGAGATTTTTGATAACTGATTCGATTTCCTCACTTGTTATCAGTCTTTTCAGATTTTCTATCTCTTCCCGTGTGAATTTTGGTAGTGAGTGTGTGTTTAGGAATCTGTACATTTCTTCGAAGTTGTCCAGTTTGTTAGCATATAATTTTCCATAGTATTCCCTGATAATTGCTTGTATATTTGAGGGGATGGTTGTAATAAGTCCATTTTCATTCATGATTTTGTCTATTGGAGTGCTCTCTCTTTTCTTTTTGAGATGCCTGGCTAGAGTTTTGTCAGTTTTGTTTATTTTTTCAAAAAACCCAACTCTTGGTTTGTTTGATCTGCTCAACAATTTTTATGGTTTCTATGTTGTTTATTTCTGCCCTGATTTTTACTGTTTCTCTTCATCTACTCGGTGTGGGGTGCCTTTGTTGCTCTCCTTCTAGTTCCTTTAGTTGACCTGTTAATTTTTTACTTGCGCTTTTTCTAATTCCTTGAAATAGTCCTGGAGTGCAATGTACTTTCCTTATAGGAGTGCTTTACTGCATCCCATAGAGTTTGGATCGCTGTATTTACATTTTCATATGTTTCCATATATTTTTTAATTTCTTCTCTAATTGCCTGATTGGCCCAGTCATTATTTAGTAGGGTGTTCTTTAAACTCCATGTTTTTGGAGGTTTTCCAGACTTCTTCCTGTGATTGATTTCGAGGTTCATAGCATTGTGGTATGAAGGTGTACATGGTATGATCTTAATTCTTTTATATTTATGGAGGGCTGCTTTATGTCCCAGTATGTGATCTATCTTGGAGAATGTGCCATGTGCACTTGAGAAGAAAGTGAATTTCATGGCCTCAGGATGTAGAGTTCTAAATATATCTGTCAAATCCATCTGGTCCAATGTGTCATTCAAGTCCATTGTTTCGTTAGTGATTTTCTGTCTAATTGATCTATCCATAGCTGTAAGTGGAGTATTAAAGTCCCCTGCTATTAGCACATTCTTATCTATAAGATTGTTTCTGTTTGTGATTAATTGTTTTATGTATTATGGCACTTCTGTATTCAGTGTGTGGACATTTATAATTGTTAGTTCTTTCTGATGAGTAGACCCTATAATTATTATATAATGCCCTTCTTTATCACCTTAATTTAAAGTCCAGTTTGTCTGATATAAGTATAGCTACTCC
>NW_027531689.1:956-1172 GCF_008692635.1 Crocuta crocuta | reverse complement strand
ATGGGGAATCAGATGCCGAATCTGATAGTTCTAGTGAGTCCTCCTAGTCGTCTGACGGGAATGATGGGGTTGATAAAGTGACCCGACTTTTTCAACAATGGTGGAAAACCCAAAACGAAGGGACAAAGAAGGTTCCTACTCCCACGGCCCCTCCCTATGCTTCTCTTTATCCGGAATCTCATGGGGCTCTGGATGTGGGTCGAGAAGGGCGTTCCT
>NW_027531689.1:300-945 GCF_008692635.1 Crocuta crocuta | reverse complement strand
ATGTTCTATGATGATGATATCCCTGCGCCTTCTGGTGGTTTTATTGATCCCCCACAATTATTTCCAATTCAGCGGCAAGCAGCTCCCAACAATATGGTTAATGTTCAATATTCGCCTTTTGAATATAAATTTTTCAAGGATCTTAAAGCTGCTGTCGCTCAATATGGTCCCCAATCCCCTTTTGTATTAGCTATGTTAGATTCTATAGGAAAAACAAAATTGGTTCTACCCCTGGATTGGGAAGCTATACCTCAGGCTGTGCTTGAAGGATCCCAATGGTTACAATTAAGGAGTTGCTGGGAAGAGGAAGCCTGAAAGCAGGCTCGAATTAATGAGGGGCAGAACCCTCCTGGTCCCCTGGAGGATAAATTGATGGGAGAGGGACAATTTCGAGCCTTAAGAGATCAGGCTCAAGATTCTGAACAGGATTTACAGCAGGTGCTCCAGGTATTGCTTAGGGCTTGGGCTTGGCGCCGTGTTGTACCTACTGGCCACGCTCAGCCTTCTTTTACAAAAACTTTACAAGGACCCAATGAACCCTATACTGATTTTCTTGCTAGATTGCGGGTGGCTGTTGAGCGGGATGTTGGACGTGATGAAATCTCGGAGATACTTTTGCAGACACTTGCTTTTGAAAATGCAAAC
>NW_027531689.1:0-255 GCF_008692635.1 Crocuta crocuta | reverse complement strand
TTCTATAGCTGAATATATTAGAGCTTGTTTGGGAGTGGGAGGAACTGAACATAATGCTGCTGTTTTTGCTACTGCTTTGGCTCAGGCTATGAAGCCCTCTAAGGGCGGAAATTGTTACCATTGTGGGAAGCCTGGACATATGAAAAAGGATTGCAGAAAATTGAAGGCTAAACAAGGATATACAAAACGAAATAAGCCCCCTGAGCTTTTCCGCCGATGCGGCAAGGGGCTTCATTGGACCAATGAATGTCGTTC
>NW_027531688.1:0-520 GCF_008692635.1 Crocuta crocuta | reverse complement strand
CAACCAATATCCGGAAAAACCTCATAAAGGGGACCTTATTGGTCTTGTGGTAGGAACCCCTCCCTAAGGAGAAAGAAAATTGAAGAAGAGAGAAGAGAAGACTTCAAGGTCACCTAGATATGAGTCCAGCTGCCTACACCCCCCATGTTCCTGTAAACTGAAACAACTTAATCAGACTGCATGTNGTTTATGTGTATTACCATATATGGGAGACAAAGAAATAGAAAATGCATAAAAAAACCTATGCCATATGATGTGGACCGCTCAGTTCTTTTGGGTATGAACCCAACTGAGCGGTGCCGGCAAAATAAAGTTGCTTCCTGGAAAGAAAAGTCTCGGTGTCATGACTCTCTGAGCGAGAATCCTGCAACATTACCTGGGGGCCTCGCCTGGGACTCGGAGACGGTGCATTCCCACCTCCCTTGCCACCAGGGTACTAGCCTCGGAGCCCCGGAAGAAGCGACCTCACCTGGCGCCAGTGGACCTCTTGATCCTTAGGGGACTAGCCTATCCCGGCGAG
>NW_027531687.1:0-498 GCF_008692635.1 Crocuta crocuta | reverse complement strand
CCTGTTAGAGGAATCTGTTCTTGAGCTTCCATGCGTTATCCACCCATAATTGGGTGTTTCGTGTGTGTTGAATAATATTCTCGTAAGGTTGGACGTAACATTCTCATGTTGGGATGAAAAAATGTTTGTCGTCTAGGAATTGCCATTAATCCAATCTTCCAGCAACTAGGTGTAAAGCTGAGATTGTACCCAAGTGTGTTAGAGTCCAAAGACCTTGTCCTCCAAGACACCCTGGCTAGGGTTCATGGAAGGCAATCTGTGAGCAGCAGGAAGTCATCCAAGGCCTTTGGGTAGTCAGTCAGCAGTTTGAGCTTTCCTTATGTGAAATTCCAAGCAGCACCTGGGGGTTTAAGTGGCTCAAACCAAGACTAAATGATGGTTTTGTTTGCTTTTGTTTGTTTGTTTATTTGTAGGGACCTACTTATGTGCTTTAATAATTGGAGGAGAGAAATTTAAGTTGATAGGATTCGATTTTTCTGTTTCATCTCTGGTGCTGAC
>NW_027531686.1:0-1057 GCF_008692635.1 Crocuta crocuta | reverse complement strand
TTTCACCTCTTGTGACTCCCATGAAACCTTATACAATTTTTCATATTTAGATTACGCAAGGTATAACTTGGCCATTTTTCAATTGCCATTTCATGAATTGGGAAAATAGTGGCCATTTACTGAGCATCTTCTCTGTGCCACGCCCTGTGCTAGATGATTTTACAGATGTTAATTACCTAACTTTCGAAACAAACTAGGTGTTAGGTGTCCATTCTGCAGGTGAGGAAAATGGGATGTAGGCTGGTAAAGTAATTTGTTCTNCCTTTCTTTTGTCCATCCAAATCAATCATGATGCCCTCACTTGACAGTAATTATACTTTTTGGCATCAGTTGATTGTGAAAATACAGAATGACAATAAAGTACTTCATTAGTTAGTTACATTTTAAAATACATTTATTTTAATAAAGCATATAGACATCATATATAATACAGACATTAGGAAATTGTGAGGTGCATGTAATACTGACCAAACATTTACATGCTTCACATATGCTAACTCTTAGATAAATATTACCGTTTATCCCTATTATCTAGGTGAGCAAACAGACATGACAAAATGAGAAACTGTCAGGGCTGAGATTTGAACCGAGGCAGTCTAGCTCCAAAGTCCTACTCTTGACTACGATACTATGCTACCTCCAGAAAGCATCTGGACTATTTATTTAGTCTGGGGTTGACGCCTACTTTCCATGCCGAGCCCTCTGTGTGCCTAAAGTGGCTCTGGGTCCCCCACATCCTCCAACTCTACTGGGCTGGAGTCAGCCCCCAGACCCTTTCCCAGGCCACTGCAGCCAGCTACTTGGAGCTGGTATCCATGCCTCGGTAAATAAAAGGTGATATTTTATTTAATGTCTATTTATTTTGAGAGAGAGAGGCACGTGTGTGACTGCATGAGGGGCAGAGAGGGAGAGAATGTGAGAGACAGAGAGAGAGAGAGAGAGAGAGAGAGAGAGAGAATCCCAAGCAGGCTCCACACCCAGTGCAGTGCGTGATGCAGCGCTCGATCTCAGGAACTGTGAGATCTCGACCTAAGCCCAAATTAAGAGTCAAATGCTT
>NW_027531685.1:376-617 GCF_008692635.1 Crocuta crocuta | reverse complement strand
TGGGAGATTTTTGATCACTGATTCGATTTCTTCACTAGTTAAGGGCCTGTTCAGATTTCTTATCTCTTCCCTTGTGAATTTTGGTAGCGAGTGACAAATGGAATTTGTCCATTTCTTCTAAGTTGTCCAATTTGTTGGCATATAATTTTTCATAGTATTCCCTGATAATTGCTTGTATTTCTGAGGGGTTGGTTGTAATGAGTCCATTTTCATTCATAATTTTGTCTATTTGGGTGCTCTC
>NW_027531685.1:0-296 GCF_008692635.1 Crocuta crocuta | reverse complement strand
AACCAACTCTTGGTTTCATTGATCTGTTCAATTGTTTCTTTGGTCTCTATGTTGTTTACTTCTGCTCTAATTTTTACTATTTCTCTTCTTCTACTGGGTTTAGGGCGTTCTTGTTGCTCTGCCTCTAGTTCCTTTAGGTGAGCTTTTAGATTTTGGACTTGCGCTTTTTCTAATTTCTTGAAATAGGCCTGGAGTGCAATGAACTTTCCTCTTAGGACTGCCTTTGTCGCATCCCATACATTTTGGATTGTTGTTTTCATTTTCATTTGTTTCCATATATTTTTAAATTTCACCTC
>NW_027531684.1:0-550 GCF_008692635.1 Crocuta crocuta | reverse complement strand
AATCTTAAGCTTTTTTAATGTTTATTTATTTTTTGAGAGAGAGAGGCAGACAGAGTGTGAATGGGGGAGGGGCAGAGAGAGAGAAAGGGAGACCCAGAATCTGAGGCAGGCTCCAAGCTCTGAGCTGTCAACACAGAATGCTGGGAGCCGCACCGGCCTCTCTGGATGGCAGTCACAGCAAGGAAATGGCAGTGTTTGCACGGCTCCTGCCNGAAACGAAACCTGGTATCTCTTTCTGCTACTACTGGCTCAGGTTGGAAACAAGCCTGCTGGTATGGACCAGGCCTCAGAATATTCCATATCAGACCAATATTCCGAACACAGATACGTCATAAGGAAAAGCATATTCCTGCCTTTACAAAAGAGATTTTAGATGAAAGCTCTGTGGATGATTGTCAAAAGGCTCTTCCGATGGGCCTTGCAGATCCAAGACTTAGATAATAAGGGGGGTTAAGAACACAAGAGTTACAATTGAGCCTTGCCCCGAGACAAAGAGCCTAATTTTAGAGTTAAGGAACAGATAAGGGCAGAACTTACTTTAATACTTACA
>NW_027531683.1:332-515 GCF_008692635.1 Crocuta crocuta | reverse complement strand
GGGGATGAGGCACAATTGGAAATAGAATGAACAGGCAGAAGGTAAAAGAAGCTTTTCTCAAAGAGGTAAAGGGTAGAATATGGTTGGATATTGAGAGAAGGATGCTGGAATTATCCAGAGAAAACTATATAGTCTAATTACTCCTGAGAGAATGAAAAGATAGGGACGGTAGGTGTTTACATT
>NW_027531683.1:0-233 GCF_008692635.1 Crocuta crocuta | reverse complement strand
GAAAAAAAAAAAAGGGAGGAGGGCAGCTCTCAGGCAGGGATGGGCGTGGCGTGACCCAATGCCTCAGGCGGGAGCTCTGCCTTGGCGGTTGTGGGGAGGAGAGTGGCGGCGCTCCAGTCCCTTCTTGAACCAAGCGCTGCACCTCGCTTTTTTGGGTGTGTAGACTCCCCGTACCGGGGTCGCAGCCAAAGTTGCTTGCACCCTTCAAGTCAGGCCAGTCCCAATCTCCAAAT
>NW_027531682.1:0-464 GCF_008692635.1 Crocuta crocuta | reverse complement strand
TATTCCAAAAAATAGAAATCGAAGGAAAAATCCGAACTCATTTTAGGAATCCAGCATCACTTTGCTTCCCAAGCCAGACAGCGACCCAGCAAGAAAAGAGAACTACAGGCCAGTATCCTTGATGAATACAGATGCAAATATCCTTAAGATACAAATCAAATGNGCAACAGCACATAAAAAAGAATTATCCACCAAGATTAAGTGCAATTATTCCTGGGATAGAGGGCTGGTTCACCATATCAACTCTTAGGGTGAATCTGCTCTTTACCTACTGCCACTGAAATCACAGAGATAAGAGTGCAGACACATTTAAGAATATGTGTAGGAGCTTGTACTGGTTCATGTTGATGCTGGTGTATATCATCATCAGTGTCGTGGCTTGGCTGGCTTTGCTATAAATGGTGGCTCTGTTTCCTCGAGCCACAGACATGTTGGAGGCCATGGGACACCTGGGTGATTCAGTC
>NW_027531681.1:0-455 GCF_008692635.1 Crocuta crocuta | reverse complement strand
GCGAAAGTCGGACGCTTAACCGACTAAGCCACACAGGCGCCCCGTCTGTTTTCTTAATAGCATGACATAGGATATGGCTTTTTTTTTTTTAAATTATGCTTTTCAGGTTGCCAAAGTGATATATAATATTATTTAAAGCTCAAANTTCAGATGATACCAGAACACTTGAAAAGTAACTGAAAGACCTGCCTCTTGGCTCTTCACATTTCTGCCGTCTGTCCCTTTCCCTGGAGAGAACCACTTGCCGTTGTTATCTTTGGATCGTATGTACTTTTGTAAAGGGATTTTATTGGGTGTTTTAATGAATAATGACAAGGAATCTCAGACTTTGTGATAGGTACACCTGTGTTTTAAATAGACAGATAAAGCAATGAGACTTATATACTAAAAAAAAAGAGAATCTTCTTTTCTTAAATGAAGACCTTTGAATTCTTAGATTTGATTACCCTCCAGTG
>NW_027531680.1:0-521 GCF_008692635.1 Crocuta crocuta | reverse complement strand
GAGAGAACCCGAAGCAGGGGGGAGCCTGGCGCTGCTGAGCCTCCGACTGCGCCGCGGATGAAGGCTGCGCTGGCGGCGTGTGACAGGTCCCGGCGGCGTGTGACAGGTCCTGCTGGTGTGTGACAGTTCCCAGCGGCGTGTGTCAGTTCCCGACGGCGTGTGACAGTTCCTGGCGGTGTGTGACACGTCCCGGCTGCGTGTGACAGGTCCNGGGTGTGTGACACGTCCCGGCTGCATGTGACAGGTCCCGGCTGCGTGTTACAGGTCCTGCTGGTGTGTGACAGTTCCCGACGGCGTGTGACACGTCCCGGCTGCGTGTGACACGTCCCGGCTGCGTGTGACAGGTCCCGGCTGCGTGTGACAGTTCCCGGCGGCGTGTGACAGTTCCTGCTGGTGTGTGACAGTTCCCGGCGGCGTGTGACACATCCCGGCGGCGTGTGACAGGTCCCGGCTGCGTGTGACAGGTCCCGGCTGCCTGTGACAGTTCTCGGCTACGTGTGACAGGTCCCGGCTGCGTGTGA
>NW_027531679.1:7283-12947 GCF_008692635.1 Crocuta crocuta | reverse complement strand
GAGGACATCCAGATGGCCAACAGACACAGGAAATGATGCTCAGCGAGCATCTAGGCAAACCATGAGAGACTCTTGAATGCTGAGAACAAGTTGGGCATGGAGGAGGNGCCATAAATGGAGAGGAAAAAATGCAAACCATTCATATGATAAAGGAAGACTTATACTTCAAATACACAAAGAGCTCCCAAATTTAACAAGATATCAAGCAACACAATTTTAGAAAGTACAAAAAACTTGGACGCTTCACTACAAAAGAGATATAAATGGCAAACAAGCACATGAACAGATGCACAACAACACTAGTAATTAGGGAAATGCTAATTAAAAGTTATAAGATATCACTACACAGCTCTCAAAACAGCTAAAATTAACATGACTAACCATTTAACTCCTCAAAGTGTTGGGGAGTATGTGGAGGAAGTGCAATTCTTATATACTACTAAAAGGAATATTAAATAGTACAACCATTTTGAGAAAGTTTGGTTGTTTATTAAAACATTAAACCAATACCTATCATATGTTCCTACCATTCATCTCCCTGTTCAAGTTTACCCAAGAGAAATAAAATTATGTGTTCATACAAAGACATGAATACAAATATTTGTGGCAGTATTACTTGTAATGCCTCGAGTATCCTTTAAAACGTGAATGGATAAAGTGTGGAGTATACCCAATAAAATGGAATAGTACCCTTCAACAAAAAGGAATGAACCTCTCTGCCCATTCCAGGAGAAAGCCAGTTATACAGGACACTCATGCCAACCTGCTGTTTGGGCCAGGTCCACTGGAATCCATGCCCTTNGAACAAGAAGTGGCTGTTAGCCCCAGGGCCACTGGAACCAATGCCCCTGGGCATGACCTGCAAGCCCTGGTACAAAGACAAATTACCTTCCAAGTGTTTCTGAAAAGCACAAAAACAAGTTTCTGAAGGTCCCCACCTCCTTCGACAACCAGCAGTGAATATTTATGAAAGAGAGGCTGGATGACTTCAGGAGCGGGTATCTACCTTGCGAAGATCTAATCACTTACAGCCTTAAGCAGGGCTTTCTCCACATGATTGCTCACAGAGTTCCCCAGCCTGCCCCAAAAGCGATTCATAAAAAGCTGACCAAGGAAGCAGACCTATTTTCCACTCTCTCACCAGCCCAGCTAGCACAGCAGGCATTCATAGAGAACACTGAAGCCCACCTGACTGAGCATCCCTTGGCTTTCTACCCAAGTCTGGAGAAAGATCTACCTGCAGACCTCTTACTAAAGGTGCTGGAAGTGCTGGATCCTGATAGGAAGCTGGTGGCCACTTGAGCTTCGAGAACACTGAGAAAAAACCACAGTCTCCCACAAAACTTTCTGAGAAACGTCCTGCCAAAGTCTACCTGGAACTTCCCAAGAAGATTCCTGTGTCATATCCAGACAGAGTGCCTCATGAAGAAAAGAGGTAAAGCAAAATAGATTTACTCAAAAGTCCTCCTCATTATGGAAAAAATACCAAGAGGAGAGGCAGCTGGGTGGCTCAGTCAATTGACTGTCTCTTGATTTCAGTTCAGGTTACAATCCCAGGGTTGCAGGACTGAGCCCCACATAGGGCTTTACTCTGAGCGTAGAGCCTACTTGAGATTCTTTCTCTCTCTGCCCCTTTCCCCTGCTTGTGCTCTCTCTCTCTTTCTCTCTAAAAACAAAACTACCAAGAGGAGTTTTTAAATTCTGAAAATAGGTTGTTACTTTTGGAGTCTTGGGTGTTGAAAAAGAGTTCATCATGAAACAGTTTGACATTGGCTATGAGTGCAAACCAACCTATGGTACGGTCTACATGAAGAAAGTAAACCAGATACCTTCAGAGCTAAAGAACAGGATGGGGGTAGATAAAATGGAGGAGATAAAATTCTCCTTACAAGAACAAAATTGAGAGATCAAACTCCAGACAAAAAGAATTCTTATGAATCCAAATGGTTGAAGATGGCATGTAGAACATGGTACCTGAAGCACAAACTGTGGAAAACCTAATACATTATGAACCTTTGATTGATCCCACAAAGTCTTACTTAAATCTCAAGATGGGATATTTGGAAAGACACTTCCTGACCAGTTCATTCTTGAAGATCTTTATGGAAAAATTTCCTTTAAAGATTTAACACCATGTATGAAGTCTGCTTAAGGCTTTCTGTCTCCCTCTCCCCTCTCCACAACTTGCACTTTGTTTCTCTCTCAAAAAAAAAATCTATCTATCTATCTATCTATCTATCTCCACAAATAAAAATAAAGTGAAATGAAAATAAACCAAAAACTAAATTTAAAAATTTATAATTTGGGGGGGGCCTGGGTGGCTCAGTCGGTTAAGTGTCCGACTATGGCTCAGGTCATGATCTCACGGTTCGTTGGTTCGAGCCCTGTGTCAGGCTCTGTGCTGACAGTTAGCTCAGAGCCTAGAGACTGTTTCAGATTCTGTATCTCCCTCTGTCTCTGACCCTCCCCTGCTCATGCTGTCTCTCTCTCTCTCAGAAACAAATAAAACATAAAATAATAATAAATAATAAGTAATATTTATTATATATACAAACAAAAATAACATAAAAATAAAGAATTGAAAAAATACAAGAAAATAAATTTAAAAAATAATAATAAAGAAAGTAAAAAAGTAAACTGGAAACTAGATACTATTCCCCCTAGAGCTGAAGCTTTATAGTACTCTTTGATCACCAGACTTGGTGCAAGGGAGTTGTTTCTGCTGGTGTTCTGAGGAAGGGGCCTGCTGCTCTGATTCTGAGTCTGACTTGTTTCAGTGGAAATTTGCTTCCAGGGTGCAGGGGGATGAGACTTGGTTTAAGTGGCTCCAGCCTCCACTAGGTGGTGCTGGTTTTCTCCCTGAAGACTTTTAGCCCAGATGGGCAGAATGAATATGGCAGAGTCCCACTCTCTAAGAGCTGAAAATCCAGGCTTTCCATTCTTCAGGGAATCCTGAAAGAAAAGCAATTATTCACCCCTCCTGCCTCCCTGATTTCCAGAAAAACCCTTCATTTATCCTGCTTGCATCCAAGCTTTTTTATCTCAGTTGCATGACTGAGTTTCAAAACTCCAAATCTTGGGGACGCCCACAGTAGAGGCCTGTGCTGTTCCTCTGGGGAAAGGGTCTTAGCTCTTTTTTGCTGGCAAGTGCAAGGAAAGTGTTCTCATGACTGTGCAGTTCAGAGTTTATGTCAAAACAGAGCAGAAGCTGGCACCCTTGCTTGTTGCCTTCAACCTGAGTTCCAGCTCCTATGGCTGGAAACAACGCAGCATATTGGTACCACTTGTCTTACAACTCAGGATCCTCAGACCATGCTGTCACTCCTGGGATTCCGCCACACTTAACCACCTGAACAGCTTTAAGCCAGACTGTAATTATCAAGACAGTATGGTACTGGCACAAAAACATACACACAGACCAATGGAATAGAATAGAGAACCCAGAACTGGACCCACAAATGTATGGCCAACTAATCTTTGACAAAGCAGGAAAGAGTATCCAATGGAAAAAAGACAGCCTCTTTAGCAAATGGTGTTGGGAGAACTGGAAAGCAACACGTAGAAGAACGAAACTAGACCACTGTCTTACACCATACACAAAAATAAACTCAAAATGGATGAAAGACTGAAATGTGAGACAAGAAACCATCAAAACTGAGGAATAAGCATGCAACAACCTCTTTGACCTCAGCCACAGCAATTTCTTACTCAACACATCTCCAAAGGCAAGGGAATCAAAAACAAAAATTAACTACTGGGACCTCATCAAGATAAAAAGCTTCTGCACGGCAAAGGAAACAACAAACAAAACTAATAGGCAACCGATGGAATGGGAAAAGATAGTTGCAAATGACCTATAAGATAAAGGGCTAGTATACAAAATCTATAAGGAACTCACCAAACTCAACATCCAAAAAACAAATAATCCAGTGAAGAATTGGACAGAAGACATGAATAGACACTTTTCCAAAGACATGCAGATGGCCAACAGACACATGAAACGATGCTCAATGTCACTCATCATCAGGGAAATGCAAATCAAAGCCAGACTGAAATACCATCTCACACCTGTCAGAGTAGCTAAAATGAACAAATCAGGAACCTATAGATGCTGGCAAAGATGTGGAGAAATGGCAACCCTCTTGCACTGTTTGTGGGAATGCAAACTGGTGCAACCACTCTGGAAAACAGTGTGGAGGTTCCTAAAAAAATTAATGATAGAACTCTATGATCCAGCAATAGCACTGCTAGAAATTTACCCAAAGGATACAGGAATGCTGATGCATATGGGCACATGTACCCCAATGTTTATTGTAGCACTTTTCAACAATAGCCAAATTATGGAAAGAGCAATGTCCATCAACTGACAAATGGATCAAGAAGATGTGGTTTATCTATACAATGGAATACTACATGGCAATGAGAAAGAATGAAAGCTGGCCATTTGTAGCAATTGGATGGAACTCAAGGGTGTTATGCTGAGTGAAATAAGTCAGTCAGAGAAAGACAGACATCATATATTTTCACTCATATGTGCATCATGAGAAACTTAACAGAATACCATGGGGAAGGGGAAGGGGAAGGGGGAAAAATAGTTACAAATAGAGAGGGAAGGAGGTAAACCATATAGAGAATCTTAAATACAGAGAACAAACTGAGGGTTGATGTGGGGTGGGGGAGAAGGGAAAGTAGGTGAGGGGTACTGCAGAGGGCACTTGTTGGGATGAGCACTGGGTGTTGTATGTAAGCCAATTTGACAATAAGTTGTATTATTTTAAAAAGCCAGGCACATTCCCCACAGTGAGGAACTTCCTAAAAGTTCAGATTTTGTGCTCAGCTGCTTATAATACTTTGAGGTAGCTTTTGTAAACAGGCTCCCTTCCTGCCCCCATAGCCCCAGCTATGCCTGCCTGAAGTCAAGTCTCTGCACCTCCTACCTTCAAGAAGGTAGTCACTTCTCTACTTGTAGACTTGCAGTTTTTGTTCTCTCAGAACTCTGATTGATTTTTTGAGTGTTAAGAATGATTTCATACCGGGGCGCCTGGGTGGCTTAGTCGGTTGGGCGTCCGGCTTTCGCTTGGGTCGTGGTCTCGCGGTACGTGGGTTCGAGCCCCGCGTCGGGCTCTGTGCTGGCTGCCGGCTCAGAGCCTGGAGCCTGCTTCAGTCTGTGACTCCCTCTCTCTCTGGCCCTCCCCTGCTCGCGCTGTCTCTCTCTCTCCTAGAAATAAATAAAACATTTAAAAAAAAAAAAAAGAATGATTTGATAACTATCTAGCTATGTTCAAGGGAGGAGACAAGCTTAGGGTCTCCCTACTTCTCCACCATCTTAATTCCTACCCAAGACATAATTACTCTTAAAAAAGGAAACGATCTAGTTATGTCACCTATAATATGGGGGGGGGAATATTAAAATAACTGTGCTAAGTAAAAGGAGACTTGTATTGCCCCACTTGATTTAAAAATGTAATGAAATAATGACAATTATTTTGTTAAACAAAAATTGAAATCTATAATCAAAATAATGTTAGCTCTCTTTAATAGTGAATTATCTCTCCTTTTGATATTTCATCAAGCTCCCTATTTAATATGATTTTTAAATTTCATAGTATGCATAAAAATTAACTGCCAAGGAATATTTCCATATCATATAACACAGGTGCAGAA
>NW_027531679.1:5565-7178 GCF_008692635.1 Crocuta crocuta | reverse complement strand
TGCAGAATAGCAGGAGCTTGAAATCCTTGGCAAATCTAGTTTGCACAGTAGATCTGCATGAACAAAACTACACAGCAACATCAAAAATCCTCACATAACTGTTCAAGTAAAATTAATCTTTGCATTTCATGAATAGGAATTTAAAATAAGAAATCAAGCAACTTCTTTACATTTCTAAAATAATAACTAAAACTGTCTGGGACAGGAAAATTTGTAACTAGAAATATTTGTAGTGCAGATCTAGAGGGCACTTCTGTTTTCATTAGAGAAGGATTTCCTGTGTAAATGGGAGTGTATGTGTATATTCCATCCTAATAGGATGGGATAGATATCTGTTTATGTGCAAATTTTCTATTTCAAATAAAGTTTGTGGGCATTGCACGCCTAAAAAACTAGCTCTTTCTATGGATGTGTGTAAGCCAAGACCTAGAATTTCTCACCATAACGTTAAGTCCATGTCATCACTGTATCTTATTTCTGCATTGGTTTCCAAACTAGTCTCTCTTCTCCTTAAGTTTATTTTTCTAAAACATAAATATAGTCAAAGTCACATGATTGATAATTCCTCATGCTCATCTAAACTTACTTCTACACATAAACATACCTCCCATACAGATATAACCACAGAAACATTCTTCAGCATTCCAGACTCAGTCAATATGTCCTTTCATATCTCTATGTGACCTTCCCTATTGACAGGACTTCCCTCAGGCCACTGTGATTCCATTTCAATTTCTCTCTCCTTCAAGGCCAATTTTATTATTGGTTTTGTTAATATCTTATGATATTAATAAGATATTAAAGGACTCTCCTTTTCTAGTTACCTTCTACCAAAGAACTCACTCTCGTATTCAAGAGAAATGAGTCCCTAATGCCTTTAAAATCTGGGAAATCCCTGTACTTATTTACTCAGACATCAAAGAAGCCATTATTATGCCCTCTGGCCCAACGTTGTCTGGTTTCTGTGGCTCTCCATTCAAGCCTTGAGCTTCATGCAGCAGCATTCACCCTTACACATTTATTATTCAGGTCCATAAAATCTGCTTTTCCACATTTTATGTGACCTTGCATTTCCTAGAACATGTCTCCTTATCTAAAAATGGATACCATATCATCAAACATATTTTGGTGAAAATTAAAGGAGTGCTTTACATAAATGCTTAATACCACAAACATCACACAACAATATTTGGCATAAAGAGTAGGAAGGTACTAAAAAAGCACAGAGAGGGGCACCTGGGTGGCTCAGTTGGTTTAGCATCTGACTTTGGCTCAGGGTATGTTCTCATAGTTAGTGACTTCAAGCCCCACATCAGGCTCTGTGCTGATAGTTCAAAGACTGAAGCTGCTTCAGATTCTGTGTCTCCCTGTCTCTCTGCTCCACCCCCACTTGCGCTGTCTCTGTCTCTCAAAAATGAACAAATGGTAAAAAAAAAAAGTATTAAAAAATAAACAAAAATAAAAAGGCATAAGGAAACTAGG
The DNA here is from genome assembly GCF_008692635.1 of Crocuta crocuta. Taxonomy (NCBI): domain Eukaryota; kingdom Metazoa; phylum Chordata; class Mammalia; order Carnivora; family Hyaenidae; genus Crocuta; species Crocuta crocuta. The sequence goes on along the minus strand of NW_027531679.1, from coordinate 5,696 downwards.
AAAATATAGTTTTAATAGTATTTATCCTATGTGATAGTTTTCAACAAATCTTATTTGTTGATTAAGATGAAAAATTATATTTATAAAATACGAGTCACTAGGAAAAGTTTCCTACTGCTTACTGGTGAGGT
>NW_027531679.1:4268-4799 GCF_008692635.1 Crocuta crocuta | reverse complement strand
GGTTCTTCCACTGCTATAATTACCTGCATTGGTATTAGTTTTCATGCACAAATAAAGAAAAGCATTGTTGGATCTATTTGGATTTTAGGCACCAGTGAGACTTCAAAAAATAACCTGATCTCAAATCCGTACTTTTTAGGAGAGGAAAATCAGGAGAGCCTGATATAAATTGTGTTAATACAGTCTCCTAACATTTTCAAAACCCATTCATAATCTTTATTTTTTTCTGACAAATACAAAAGGATTCTTATAATGGGAATGTAAGCTGGTGCAGCCCCTCTGGAAATCAGGGTGGAGGTTCCTCAAAAAATTCACAGTAGAACTCCCCTATGACCCAGCAATAGCACTGCTAGGAATTTACCCAAGGGATACAGGAGTGCTAATGCATAGAGGCACATGTACCCCAGTGTTCACTGCAGCACTTTCAACAATAGCCAAATCATGGAAAGAGCCTAAGTGTCCATCAAATGACGAATGGATCAGGAAGATGTGGTTTATCTATAGAATGGAATACTACATGGCAATGAGAAA
>NW_027531679.1:0-4083 GCF_008692635.1 Crocuta crocuta | reverse complement strand
AAATAGGACCCAAACTAGGGTAAGAAAATATGCACTGGGGCCTCTAATAAAAAACAAAACAAAACAAAATCAAAACATAAAGACAGACTTTCATTCTCTGGAACCAGTTGTAACCTGATCTTCCATTTTGGCTGTTAGATCAACTACAATTTTGTCATTTATGTGTCAGGAACGGATATAAATTCTACTCTGTAAGGATGTAAAAGCCACAAACCAAATGGAATTTGACTGAATGACCAGTGACACTCATGCCATGCTCTCCTGATCTCATCTTTTAAACAGAGGTTAAGGATATTTTCTTATTGTCAATGTATCATTAGAGTAAATAATCTTTATTGTGCATAATAAAAACTATGCCACTTGGGTACCTGGGTGGCTGAGTCAGCCTCAGGTCATTATCTCACGGTTTCATGACAGCAGAGAGCCTGCTTGAGATTCTCCCTCTTTCTCTAGCCCTCCCCCACTCGCACTCTCTCTGTCTCTCTGAAAATAAATAAAATTAAATTTAAAAAAACTTTAAGAAAACTATCGCATAATTTCTTCAGCAGATATTTGCATCATGAGAAAGAAATTGATCATACATGGAAGAACTGAAAGATAATGAAATAACCACTGTTATTTGTTTAATACTTCCAAAATAGGAAACCTCTGATTTCTTATTTATCCTCCTTTCACTATTTACTTTTTGGCCTAGGCACAAAGGACATAACTTTCTGAATCAAACTGCAAAAAAGAAAAATTACTGTAACTCATCATTTCTATTTTTCCTTGAAAAAAAAATATTTTCCATTTGTAACAAGCCTAGTGAAAACAAGCACTGTGTAATTATTAAACATTGCTAGTCACATTGATTATATTCATACTAAAGTTGTTTTAAGTAAATAGCTAATTAGGTTAGGAAAACAGAGTACCCTAGGCTATAGTAAATTTTCTGTTAAAACTTCCTCTGGTGACACATATGCCTATGTAAGCCTCTTCTCTAAACCAGCCATGTCCCTAAAGTTGATGATCATACACATTTTATAATAATCAGTTGTATTACAGTGTCACATAGGAGGTAACAAAGTCTTTGGAGAACTGGCTCTAGGGATATAGAATTTGATAAAGACAAAGGAAATTATTTTTCATTTCTGGGAGTTTGCATCAAAGAGTATTAAGATCACAACTTTTATAACTAGGCAGAAATGAATTCATATTCCAGTACTTCCATGTTCTTATCCTGTGGCTATAGGCAAGTCATTCTGCAGAATATCGCAAACTTGGAATAACGACACGTAATTAATTCACCTGGATATTTGAAGATTAAATGAAGTTAGCAATACTTACAAAAGCCTTGATCATCAGTAAGAAATTGTCAATTTTTATCACTTGATACTGACGTAACAAATACTGTGCTAAACATGAAATAACTCTTCGTTTTAAATTCCCAAAGTATAAAGAGGAAACCAAAGGAAACATCAGAAAAAATTTGATTAATTTCTCTAATTCTAGTGTTTAGATTCAACATAGATGACCAAGGAACTAAAGACACAAATTAGAATATTCTACCAATATGCTTTCCCTACTCACTCAGTCGTATCTTAAATAAAATTAGACTAGACTTCATAGAAAATTGAGAAATGAAATTGTCCCAAGTACCACAGAGAAGTACACTACTTTTCTATGTTACATAAGTTTTGAGCTCAGTAAGAACTGTGTGAAGTGTGCCTTATTGAACAGAAGACAAACGATATCAGAACTATGTCCCTTCCTAATATTCAAAAACACATATGTCCAAGCATTGGCCTGGAAATTTAGAACTTAATCATGAACTTGTGCCACTATAATTTAAAAATTGACCACTTACTTTTTCATTTTCAAATTCTTCCTGACAAGATTGATTATGAAGGAAAATAAGATCACATTGTGAATATCATAAGTTATACAATGTCATCCAATTGTTAAGTGCCACTAAAAATCATCCCAATATGGATAATTGTGATGTAAATGTATGTGAAAACACACCCACTCTATAACATCAGAGAAGCTTCAGTCTGATTTCTTTAAAATACATCCTTAGCCAGAGAAAATAAGGAGTTAGATTATTTAATACATTGAGAATAGTTGCATTTCTCTTAGCTTTCAGTAGCTGATTCCCATATATTTGTAGCAATTGAAGAGTTCCTTATGATGACACATTACCTACATCAAAGACAGCAGTGATAGATTTCACTTTTCAATAAACACTTGGAGAAAGGGGCCCAATTCTCATATGATTTACAAATTTGATACAAGAAGGTCAGAATATTATTGTAGGCGTCTGATGAAATGGGGGTAAGGTTGGGAAGGTAGCAGAGCAAATTCCTAAACACCAGAGGAAAATGTTTTAGTAGAATTATTTATCGGTCCCTAAATTCATACTGCAGGTTCTAGCTTACAAATGGACTATTGGTTTAAAAAGAACCATTCAGAGTCCTTAATCCCCAATCTTTTGTCAAGTGAGCAGGGGAATGCTACATGTGGTTCTAAATATACTAGTTACACTTTACCTACTGCACTCCCTCCTGTATCCAGGGAGAAGTAACTAACATCTAAAAATCATTCAGACAAGACATGGTAACAATCTAAGTGTCCCTCGATGGATGAATGGATGAAGAAAATGAAAAAAAAAAAAAGTAAGGTCNGGGTGTGTATAAAATATGTGTATCATATATATCATGTATATATATCATATACAAAGACAGATGGAAAGACAGATAAGAGATAGGAATATTACTCACTTATAAAAAAGAAAGAACTCCTGTCATTTGCAACAACATGGATAGACCTTGGGGACATTAAAATAAGTGAAATAAATCAAAAAACAGAGGAAGACATATACTATAGGATCTCACTTATATGTGGAATCTAAAAACACCAAACTCACAGAAACAGAGAATAGAATGGTTGTTGCCTGAGATTAGGAGGTTGAGGAAATGGGGAGATGTTGGTCAAAGGGTTATAAGTTCTAAGGATCTAATGTACAGCATGGTGACTACAGTTAACAATATTGTATAATATATTTGCTAAGAGAGTAGATATTAAATGTTCTCACCACACACAAAAATTCTAGTTACGGAAGGTGGTGTATATATTAACTGACCTAATTGTGATCATCATTCCACTATATATATGTGTATCAAATCATCACATCATACACCCTAAACTTACACAGTATTATATGTCAATTATATCTCAATAAATCTGAAAAAATATTTTAATTAAAAAAATAAAAATCACTAAAATTTGCTGCATGTGACATATTTGCAATATTTCCTTCATTTTCTTAAAAAAAAATTTAGGCGGGTGATGGCTGGCAAGATGGCAGAGAAGTAGGGAGCTCCGTACATTTCACTTGCCCACATCTCTCAAACAGAGAAGACCTGAAGCCACAGGAACCCTTACAGAATCCAGGAGTTTGGGAAGAAAAGGAAACAGAGTCTGCTGACAAAAGCTTAGAGTATGAGTGAGAACTGGGGAAGATAAAAACGGGCCAGGAATGGAGACACAGAGGGAGGGGAGGGAACTCCCTTTGTGGGGAGCCACAGTGAGACGAAGCATAAAGAGAGAGCAGCCAAAACTGCTCAAGGAGCTGTCCCTGTCCCTGGAGAAGAGAAAAACATTGGCTCTGGCACAGAGTGATCCAGTTTCCAGCTGTGCAGCTGACCTTGAGCTGGACACCCCAGTCCCAGGCGACACCAGGAGAAACTGCTGCTCTGCTCTCCAGCTCGATCCGGAGGGGAAGCGGAGCACCTGAAGCCGCTCCGCTACTCTTCTAGCTCAGCTTAATTCCCAGTGGAGAGGTGATCAGCTTGAAACTGCTCGGAGGGACTCGGCCTATGGGTTTATTTCGGGCGGTATCAAAGAGGCACATGGACTAAGATCTGGAAACAAGGCCTGTCTTGGAACATAGAGCATGGCCCACCTTGGCTATGCCTGCGGCACAGGGAGATCGGACCCAAAAAAGTGAGGTGCAACAACTGGTATGAGAAGGCACTGGGGGGCCGTCATTTTTCTCCCCACAACCACCAAGGCGAGACCTCAGGGAGCAGCCAGCAGGTGGCA
>NW_027531678.1:530-784 GCF_008692635.1 Crocuta crocuta | reverse complement strand
TTAGATTTTGGACTTGCGCTTTTTCTAATCTCTTGAACTAGGCCTTGTGAGCAATGTATTTTCCTCTTAGGACTGCCTTTGCCGCATCCCATAGAGTTTGGATTGTTGTGTTTTCATTTTCATATGTTTCTATATATTTTTTAATTTCCTCTCTAATTGCCTGATTGGCCCATTCATTCTTTAGTAGGGTGTTCTTTAACCTCCATGTTTTTGGAGGTTTTCCAGACTTCTTTCTGTGATTGATTTCAAGTTTC
>NW_027531678.1:0-253 GCF_008692635.1 Crocuta crocuta | reverse complement strand
AGCACATTCTTATCTATAAGCTTGTTTCTGTTTGTGATTAATTGTTTTAGATATTTAGGTGCTCCCATATTCGGTGCATAGACATTTATGATAGTTAGTTCTTCCTGATGGATGGACCCTGTAATTATTATGTAATGCCCTTCTTCATCTCTTGTTATTGTCTTTAATTTAAAGTCCAGTTTTTTCTGATAAAAGTTTAGCTACCCTGGCTTTCTTTTGATTTCCAGTAGCATGATATATATTTCCCCATCCC
>NW_027531677.1:0-422 GCF_008692635.1 Crocuta crocuta | reverse complement strand
GCATGTTGCTGTCCAGTTCTCCCAGCACCATCTGTTAAAGAGTCTATCTTTTTTGCATTGGATACTCTTTCCTGCTTTGATTGTATGGCCAAAGATTAGTTGGCCATACATTTGTGGGTCTAATTCTGAGTTCTCTATTCTATTCCATTGGTTTTTGTGCCAATACCATACTGTCTTGATGATGACAGCTTTGTAGTAGAGGCTAAAGTCTGGGATGGTGATGCCTCCCATTTTGGTTTTCTTCTTCAAGATTACTTTGGCTATTCAGGGTCTTTTGTGGATCCATACAAATTTTAGGATAGTTTGTTCTAGTTTTGAGAAGAATGCTGGTACAATTTTGATTGGAATTGCATTGAATGTGTAGATGCTTTGGGTAATAATGACATTTTAACAATATTTATTCTTCAGATCCATGAGCATGG
>NW_027531676.1:0-524 GCF_008692635.1 Crocuta crocuta | reverse complement strand
GTAGTGAGTGCATGTGTTTCGGAATTTGTCCATTTCTTCTAAATTTTCTAGTCTGTTGGCATATAGTTTGTCATAGTATTCCCTGATAATTGCTTGTATTTCTGATGGTTTGATTGTAATTAGACCTTTTTCAATCATGAATGTATGTATTTGAGTCNATTTTTATTTATTTCTAGGAGAGAGAGAGAGAGACAGCGTGAGCAGGGAAGGGTCAGAGAGAGACGGAGACACAGACTCTGAAACAGGCTCCAGGCCCTGAGCTGACAGTCAGCACAGAGCGCGACGCGGGGCTCGAACTCACGAACCGCGAGATCATGACCTAAGCGAAAGTCGGACTAAGTCGCTTAATCGACTAAGCCACCCAGGCACCCCATGCTTTTTCTAATTTCTTGAAATAGACCTCTGGTGCAATGCACTTTGCTTTTAGGACTGTCTTTGCTGCATCCCATAGAGATTGGATTGTTGTATTATTGTTTTCATTTGTTTCCATATATTTTTAAATTTGCTCTCTAATTGCCTGATTG
>NW_027531675.1:0-1022 GCF_008692635.1 Crocuta crocuta | reverse complement strand
ATTTAGAACAATAGTCACAAAATTAATTGCTGGGCTTGAAAAAAGGCATNCAAAGACTATGGAGCTTAAAAATAGTTGTGATGAATTAAAAAATGCTATAAATGAGATGCAAAATACAATGGAGGCGTCCAATGCACGGATTGAAGAGGCAGAAAGGAGAGTAAGTGATTTAGAAGACACAATAATAGAAAAAGAGCATGGGAAAAAGAGCGATAAACTGATACAAGAACATGAAAGGAGAGTTCGAAAGCTCAGCGATACAATCAAATGGAATAGTATCTGTATCATAGGAATTCCAGAAGAGGAAGAGAGGGAAAGGTGCTGAAGGAGTCCTTGAACAAATTATAGCAGAGAACTTCCCCAATCAGGGAAGGAAACAGACATTGAAATCCAAGAGGCACAGAGAACTTCCCTCAGACGTAACTCGAATCGATCTTCTGCAGGACATATTATAGTGAAACTGGCAAAATATAAGGACAAAGAAAGAATTCTGAGAGGAGCTAGGGAGAAAAGGGCCCTAAAATACAAAGGGAAACCCACCAGAGTGGTGGCAGACCTATCTACTGAAACTTGGCAGGCCAGAAATGAATGGCAGGAAATCTTCAATTTGATGAACAGAAAAAAATATGCAGGGGCGCCTGGGTGGCTTAGTCGGTTAAGCGTCCGACTTTCGCTTAGGTCATGATCNGTTCGTGGGTTCGAGCCCCGCGTCGGGCTCTGTGCTGCCTGCCAGCTCGGAGCCTGGAGCCTGTTTCAGAGTCTGTGACTCCCTCTCTCTCTGACCCTCCCCTGCTCACGCTGTCTCTCTCTCTCTCCTAGAAATAAATAAAAATTAAAAAAAAAAATGCAGCCAAGAATCCTCTATCCAGCAAGGCTGTCATTTAGAACAGAAGGAGAGATAAAAGTCTTTCCAAATAAACAAAAATTGAAAGAATTCGTCACCACTAAAACAGTCCTACAAGAAATCCTGAGGGGTTTCTATGAGGGAAATGTTGCAAGGAATGCAAGATACCAGAGACACC
>NW_027531674.1:41363-44217 GCF_008692635.1 Crocuta crocuta | reverse complement strand
TGTGGAAACTAATTTGACAATAAACTATTAAAAAAAAAAAATCTAATGATGAAAAAATTTCCCAAGATTTGTATCAGTAATCTTTAAAAGATTCCTTCAGTGATGCAGATGTTCAAGTGATAGAAATTCCTCTTGGTCAAAGTGATAGTCTGGGTACAAGGGAATGCTTTTTTCTCCATTGTTTTGGTTGGCTCCATCTTGCTAACCTGTGAGAAATTCCTAAGTAAATTCTAATGAGCCTAACACCATCAAGGAAAAGACAATTCTTTGTGGTTTCTTTATAGTCTAGTCTGGCCTATGATGTTTGCATGATCTTGAAAGGGGTCATTATCTTTGACCAATAGGGAAAAGTACTCAGGTGGACACAATTTTTATTTAAAAAAATAGTTTGATTAGACTTCTGCTTCTGAGGAGATGGAACAGATGTACTTTTTAAATTTTCATCCTGTTAAGTACAACTAAGTTCTGGATATTATATATAAAACAAACAGAAGACTCTTAAAAGGCAAAGAGAAGAAGACAGGCTAGGAATATCATGATGTAAGGAATGACATGATGGTACTTTGTGTTTTCTTCGTGTCTCAAATATTCCAGATTTGTTGTTCAATAAGCCAGCAACCTAGAAATGTCAACAAGCACAAATAAAAACCTCCAACAAAGATTTACTCTCTCTAGCTAAAGGACCAGGGAAAGGAAAACCTAGGAAAATAGAAAACTTTTAGACAATAATCACCCTACTCTAGCTAAACACCACACAAAAAAAATATGGTCCATACCTACTTATGTCAGATAAGGCTTATAGAGGAGTCTAGATATCTAGTCTCAGGATGCTATAATAAGCTACTCTAATACCACCATCAGGGTGACATCAGAGGAGGTCAAGTAAGAAGCCAAGAATTTCAACTCCACCAGCTGTAATAAGGTCCATCCTCCTCCTTTCTGTTTGTGGTGTCAGTAGAGACAATGTGGGGAGTCTAGACTTCTAACCTCACCCAGCTGTGATGAGGCACCCCTCCACCCTTCCACTGAGTTTCTGTCAGAGGAGGCCTTTCACCTCTACCACATGATAATGTGGTCACTCACACCATGGTGACAGTGGAGAACATGGCGGGACATGGAACTACCACCCATCCAGCAGTGGTGAGGAGATCCCTACTTTGAATGTCAGTGGAAGCTGAGTAGTGACCCTAGTCTTCTACCTTCAACAGCAATGTTGAGAGGATGTCCCTCCACCATTTTCCTCTTATAGAACAATGTCAAAAGAAAGCCAGCTAAAATGAAAGGTTTAAATAAGAACATAATAGAAAAAAGTGTCCAGATTTAAATTGGAAACGACTATTAGTTTTAACAGCTAAAACTGGGAAAATCTTAACTACAATGAAAGAATACAATCAATAGATATCAACACTAAGATGATAGAGATGTTAGAATTATCAGACAATGGTTTAAACAGCCACGATAAAAAAGGCTTTGACAAACTATTATGAATACACATGAATCAAATGAAAAATAAAAAACACCAAACAGGAAACTTTAGCAAAGAACAGTGTAGAGAATTAGAAGTAATATAAAAAAGAATCAAATGGAAATTTTAGAACTGAAAAAACACAGTAACCAAAGTAAGAAGCCCAGTGATTGGCCTCAACAGCACACAGAGCAAAGAATCAGTGAAATGGAAACAAAACAATAAAAATAATCAATTATGAACAATGCAGGGAAAATACACTGGAAAAACTTAACAGAGCTTGTGGGACTTGAGGGACTAAGACAAAGGATATAATATTCATGTCACTGGAGTTCCAAGAAGAGAGGAAAATGAAGACAGGATTGAAAATGTTCTGAAAGAAATAATGGCTGAAAATGTCTCACAAATGTCATATGCCATCAACCTACAGATTCAAGTCTCTATGTGTGAGAGGTTGGCAGGTTTACAGCAGAGAATTTAATTCTAATCTTTGCATGCAAGTTTAAATATTATCATTGACAATGAAAACTGTCAGTTGTTTTCCTTGAAATGATACCCTTAAACTATAAGAGACTCTTTTTAAAAGTTAATGTTTTTATTTTATTTTTGAAAGAGAGACAGAGACAGAGTGTGAGTGGTGGAGGGGCAGAGAGAAAGAGAGACACAGAATCTGAAGCAGGCTCCAGGCTCTGAGCTGTCTGCACAGAACCTAATGCAGGGCTCAAACTCACAAGCTGTGACATTATGACCTGAGTTGGAGTCTGATACTCAACCAAATGAGCCATCCAGGCGCCCCAAACTATAAGAGACTCTGAAATACAGAGAACAAACTGAGAGTTGATGGAGGGGGACGGGCTAAAGGGAGATGGACATTAAGAAGGGCACTTGTTATGATGAGCACTGGGTGTTGTAAGTGATGAATCACTGAATTCTACTCCTAAAACCAATACTATACTGTCTGTATGTTAACAAACTAGAATTTAAATACATAAAAAAAGAAGTTGAGTGAACTCCAAACAGGATAAACATTAAAAAAAAAAAATGAAATCCATACTAAGACACATTATATTTAAATTTCTAAAACCTAAACACAAAGATAAAATTTTGAAAGTCTGTCAAAGACAAATATCATATGATTTCACTCATATGTGGAATTTAAGAAACAAAACAGATGAGCATAGGAGAAGGGAAGAGAAAATAAGATAAAAACAGAGAAGGAGGCAAACCATAAGATATTCTTAAATACAAAGAACAAACTGAGGGTTGCTAGAGGGGTGGTGTTTAGGGCGATGGGCTAAATGCGTGATGAACGTTAAGGAGGACACTTGTTGGGATGAAAACTGAGTGTTATATGTGAGTGATAAATCACTAAATTCTACTCCTGAAATC
>NW_027531674.1:40909-41213 GCF_008692635.1 Crocuta crocuta | reverse complement strand
AATGAAAAAATAAACAATAACTAAAAACTAAAATTAAATTAGAAATACATATATTCAACAAATGATTTATATCCAAAATATGTAAACACACACACACACACACACACAGCCAGACATCCTACAAATAGATTTTTAAAAAAGAGCCAACCCAATAGAAAAAAATGGCAAGAAATTCTCGAATAAAAGTTTTACAAAAGAAACTCCACAAAAGATAAAATCCAAACTGCCAATAAGTACTTTTAAAAAAAAGACAAAAATTTCAAAGGAGAGTAAAATGACATATTACTTATTTTGTGAGAATTAG
>NW_027531674.1:39900-40750 GCF_008692635.1 Crocuta crocuta | reverse complement strand
TAGCAGGGCATTAAGGTAGAAAAAGAAATAAATGGCATGTAGATTGTAAAGAAGGAAGTAAAACTGCCCCTTTTTGCCAGATGACATGATATCTATGTAAAAAATCCCAAATAACCTATAAAAAGGAAACCCCTCTAAAGCTTTAAGTTCAGCAAGGTTTCAAGATATAATATAAAGATTAAAGAAGCAATTGTATTTTAGTAAAAAAATCAATTGTATTGCTATTAGCTATCATGAAACCATGGATATCAAAATTAAAAATATAGAAACAAAAATAGAAAGCAAATAAATAAAAATACAAAATCATTTATAATCATTAAAAAAGTTAAGTGCCTAAATCTAACAAATCATGTAAAAGACTTATATGCTAAAATCTACAGAACACTGAAGAGATAAATCTAAAAAGAGGATCTGAATACATGGAGAAACACACTGTGTTAATAGACTGTTAGATTCAACACAGTAAAGATGTCAGTTCTCCACAAGTTGATATAAAGGTTTAATTCATTCTTATCAAAATTCCAGCAAGACTTCTGTGTGTATAAATAAGATTATTTTAAATTTATATGAAAGAACAGAAAGACCTAGAATAGCTAAAGCAATATTGGGGGGACAAAAAGGAACAAAGTGGGAGGAATTAGGCTGTGCGATTTCAAGATTTATTACACAGCTACAGTCATCAAGGCTATGTGGTACTGATGGAGAGATAGACACACAGATCAACAGAACAGGAAACCTAGAAATAGACCAACACAAATACATCCAATTAATTTTTTTACAAAAATGTAAAAGCAAGGCAATGGAGAAAAGATAGCCTTTTCAACAAATGGTGCTGGAATAATGGGATGTC
>NW_027531674.1:34178-39703 GCF_008692635.1 Crocuta crocuta | reverse complement strand
CATGGTATGTCCTTAAGCAAAAATAATAAAACTTAAAATAAGTCTCACAATTTATATAATAAAATTAACTCAAAGTGGATTAAGAATTTAAATTAAAATGTATAACTATAAAACTTTTTGGAAGAAAAAGCATTGGGGAAAATCTTTGGAATCTAGGACTAGGAAAGCGTTCTTTCACTTAATACCAAAGGTAAAATCCAAAAACAGAAAAATGGATAAATTGGATTCCATCATAATTAAGAGGTTTTCTCTGTGAAATGACCTGTTAAAAGGATGAAAAGCAGTCAACAAATTAAATCTACCAAGGGTGACCTTGGTAAGGACTGAAAAACCACAGTATCTTGAGAGGTAAAAGATATTATATTATCAGGTATGGAAGTCATATATGGCCCTCATACAAAGAGTGGGAGAAAATATGTACAAACCACATATTTGAAAAAGAAACAATATCATATCAAATAAAATAAAAATAATAGTATTTAGAATATTATCTAGTAATTAAAATAGTATTTCAGAATTGTCCAGTAAGAAAACGAAGCAATACATTAGAAAATGGGCAAAAGTCATGAAGAGACCTTTCACCAAGGAGGATGTACAGATGACTAATAAGTACATAAAAACATGTTTAACATCATTAGGGAAATGCTGCTTAAATTTACAACGAGATATTACTACAGACTTGATGAATGACTACAAAAAGAAAAGTGACAACACTAAATGCTGAGGAGGATATAGAAAAACTTGACCATTTATACATCCATGGTGGGAATATAAAATGGTTCAGCCACTCTGGAACAGTGGACAGTATCTTTAAAAATTAAACATGAAAATACCATAGGACCCAACAATTGTATTCTTGAGCATTTACATCGCAGATAAATGAAGATTTACATTCTTACACATATACAAGGACATGTACATGAATGTTTATTTCCACTTTATTCACAATAGCCAAAACTTAAAAAACAATGTTGACTGGTAACGGTTAAACAAACATTGGTGTATCTTTATCACGGTCTGTTATCAACAATAAACAAAGAAAAAATTATTAACATGCAACCTGGTTGAACATCCAGGACATTATGCTGAAAGAAAAAAAGCCTATCTGAAAAGGTTTTATACTATATGATTCTACGTATGTAACATTCTCTAAATGACATTATTACAGAAATGGAGAGCAGTTTATCAGTTTTACAAGAGTTAAGGAGGGGATGCAAGGGAAATGGGTATTTCTATAAAAGGTCAATATGAAGGAAATTTGTGGTGATAGGACTGGTCTGCATCATAACTATCAATGTCAGTATTCTGGTTGTGATATTGCACTATATTTCTGCAAGAGCTTACTATTAGGGGAAACTGGGTAAAGAGTACATGGGATCTTTCCAATTACAAGCATACCTCAGAGACATTGAGGGTTTAGTCCCAGCCACCACAAGGAATGGAATATTGTGATATAATGAGCCAAACAAATATTTTGGCTTCCCAGTGGATATAAAAATTATGTTTACAGTAGTCTATTAAGTGCATAAGAGCATTATGTCTAAAAATTATATACCTTCATTTAAAAATACTACCTTGCTAAAAAATGTTAACCCTCACCTGAGTTTCAGCAAGTCATAATCACTAAACACTGATCATCATAACAAAACTAATAATAATGAAAAACTTTGAAATATGGTGAGAATCACCGAAATGTGACACAGAGACACAAAGTGAGCAAATGCTGTTGGAAAAATGGTGTAGATGGACTTCCTTGATGCAGAGTTGGCTAAAACCTTTATTTTGTAAAAAAAAAGAAAAAAGAAAAAAGAAAAGAAAAAAATCAGTATCTGCAAGGCATGATAAAGTGAAGGACAATAAAATTAGGTATGCCTGTGTTTCTTACAACTGCTTGTGGATGTATGATTATCTCAAATTAAAAACCTAAATTAAAAATATTGGTTTGGGGGGAAGAACAAATAAGCAGCAAAAAAATGACAAAGTGGTGCTTGTCTTTTTCTTTCAAGAATGAAATCTGAAGTATTTGCCTATGGGATCCAAGGTTATTTCTTGAATGGGACAGGCCAGGCTTTTCTCTACATAGCTGATATAAAATGTTTGTCCCTTTCTTATACTTCAGAGATAATGAGACATGTGCAAAAGCCTAAGAANAATTGGATCACAAAACTAAGTGGTTTTTATTGTTTTAGCTTTTAAGTCAGGGCAAGTTCATAAATTATCCTATGTTTTGTACTCCATCTTTGCTCAAATAAGAAAAAACTTCTTTTGAAAAAAACACAAGAAAGAGATAAAAAATAAATTCAATAAACATACTCAGCTAGTGGATATTTTATTTCAGTTACTCAGTAAACAATTAACAGTGAAATTAATCTCTTCCAATCTGTCAAAATGAAAGAAAACATCTTACTATTTGTTGTTTTCATAAAAACAAATATGTTAAATAGCATTACAAAGATATAGTTTTTAAAATTCAAGTATTTTAGAAGTCCATCCATATAAAAATAACAGATTTGCTCTTATAGTTTGGCTTTATTCTCTCACATGATAGGAGAAGACAGTACATCATACTGCTGTGTAAAGGTAGGTAAACTTGTACACACACACACATACACACACACATACAATAAGGGCTCATAGGGTTTGTGCACAAAAATAGACACATAGATCAAAAGAACAGACTAGAAAACCCAGAAATAAACCCATAATTATGTGGTCAGTTAATATTTGACAAAGCAGGAAAGAATATCCAATGGGAAAAAGACAGTCTCTCCAGCAAATGGTCAGCTACACACAAAGGAATGAAACTAGACCACTTTCTTACACTATACACAAAAATAAAATCAAAATGGATTAAAGACCTTAATGTGATAACGTGGAAACATAAAAATTCTGGAAGAGAACTCAGGCAATAATATGTCTGATGGTGTTGGTCATAGAAATATTTTTCTAGATATATCCTGAGGCGAGGGAAATCAAAGCAATAATTAAGTACTGGGACTACATCAAAATAAAAAGCTTATGTACTGTGAAGAAAATAATCAACAAAACTAAAAGGCAACCTATGGGATTGGAGAAGATATTTGCAAACAGTACATTTGATACAGGATTATTATTCAAAATATATAAAGAGCTTATAAAACTGAACACCCAATAACCAAGTACTCCATTTAAGAAATGGGCAGACTACATGAAGAAGCATTTTTCCAAAGAAGGCATTCAAATGGCCAAGAGATGCATAAAAGGATGCTCAACTTCTGGGTGCCTGGGTGGCTCAGTTGGTTAAGTATCCAACTCTTGATTTTGGCTCAGGTCATGGTCTCATGGTTCACGTGACTGAGCTGCCCATTGGACCCTTTACTGATAGTGCGAGGCCTACTTGGGATTCTCTCTTTCCCACCCTCTGCCCCTCTCTAGCTTGCATGCGCTTTCTCTCTCTCTCTCTCTCTCAATAAATAAATAAACTTAAAAACATGTTTTTAAAAAAAGATGTGAATATCAGTCATCATCTGAGAAATGCAAATCAAAACTACAATGAGCTATCACAAGGAAAAAAACCCTCAAGCAACAAGTGTTGGTGTGGCTGTGGAGAGAAAGAAACCCTCTTGCATTCTTGGTATGAATGCAAACTGGTGCAGGCACTGTGGAAAACAGAATGGAGGTTCCTCAAAAAGTTAAAAATAGAACTATCCTATGAAGCAGTAATAGCCCTACTGAGTATTTACCCCCAAAATACAAAAACACCAATTCCAAGGGATGCATGCACCCCTATGTTTATAGCAGCATTATTTACAATATCCAAATTATGAAAGCAGCCCAAGTGACCATTGATCAATGAATGGAAAAAGAAGATGTGATATATACACAATGGAATGTTACACAGCCTTAAACAGAATGAACTCTTCCATGGACAACAACATGGATGGAGCTATAGAACATTATGCTAAGTGAAATAAATCAATTAGTGAAAGACAAATACCATAAGAGTTCACTTATATGTGGAATTTAGGAAACAAAACAAAGGAGCATAGGGAAAAAAATAAAGAGAGTGGCAAACTACAAAACAGACTCTACCACACATAACAATCTCTTGGTTACCAGAGGGGAGGTGAGTCAGGGGGATGGATAAAATAGGTGATGGAGATTAAAGAGTACCCTTCTCATGATGAGCACTGAGTGTTGTGTGGAATTGTTGAATCACTATACTGTACCCTTGAAACTAATATAATACTGCATGTTAAATATACTGGGATTAAAATTTAAAAAAAATATATTAATTAGGCTCAAGGAGAATTCAGAATAAATTCCTAGATGATAGACTCATAAAAACTAAGGACAGGTAAGAATATATAAGGATGCCCTTAACATTTTAAGGTTGGCATTATGGATAGCATCATCCTACCACAACCATATCTTGATGGTCTTGTCAAGAATAGCATGATTGAGACAGAAAGAGAGAGAGTGAGAGCAAGAGTAAGAGCAAGAGTGTGCACAGAGAGAGAGAGAGAGAGAGAGACCAAGTGCAAACACAGCTGCAGTAGCAAGGGTAATAGTAAATTTTTATGGCCTATAAATATAACAAGGAAATTGACTTTTTATGTGCAAAATTTAAAAAGAAACAAAAATTGTTTTAATGGTTAAGAATATTAATGAAAAGATATGTGTAATGTACGTGTATGTATGTTGATCCATGAGTCTGGGGCAAGTCAGAAATAGAACAAACATTTTGGACAGTGAGTTGTTGCTTTCTTTAGGACAAAGAATGTGATTCTTGTACAGCTAAATCCAGAACTTTTGGTTTGAGAGATAGAGGAATCCATGATATCCTTTACAAACTTGTTAACTATATATTCTGTGAAAGGAAAGGGGAAAACCAAAGAATCTCATGAGCTAAAAGTATTGTCATAAAGGCCAGTAAAAACAAGGTACCACTTATTAACAGGGACTCAAATGAGTGATGGGTTAGGTCTTCTGGTCCTCACCTTGCAAAAAAACACAAAACAAAGATAAGGGATGTACTCAAATAGAATAAAATGAGATAACCACTGGACAATACACTCTTTGCCAACACATGTCCATATCTTAGTAATTTTGGTTTTCCCAGAACACCCGATGAACTGCTTTGCACAGAACAGGTAATCAATAAATATGTTTTGTCTTTTCTCTTCTATTGAATAGTAGTAGAAAATGGCCTGTCATATGAAGACTTACTATTAAGGTATTGTGATTCTTTTACTTTCATCCATATACTCTCCACTCCAAAACAACAACAACAACAAAAATAATGGGAACATGTATATATAGAGCTCACTTGTTCCTTTCTTCTCTCTCTACCTGCTTCCTCTACGATGAAAAAAAGATTTTTAAAAAAAGTGGGGCCACGTGGGTGGGTTAGTCAGTTAGGCATCCAACTTTTGATTTGACTCGTAATGATCTCATGGTTCGTGGGTTTGAGCCTCAGAGCACAGAGCTTGCTTGGGATTCTCTCTCCCTCGCTCTGCCCCCCCCCCCTCTCATGCACACGTGCA
>NW_027531674.1:27775-34148 GCF_008692635.1 Crocuta crocuta | reverse complement strand
TTCCAGGCTCCGAGCCGGCAGTCAGCACAGAGCCCGACGCGGGCCTCGAACCCACGAACCGTGAGATCATGACCTAAGTGAAAGTCGGACGCTTAACCGACTAAGCCACCCAGGCGCCCCCAAAATAAACATTTTATAAAAGATAAAAAATGAGGACAAAAAATTAAAAACATAGGTCAACCTCCCAACATTTCAACTCAGACAAAAACCTGATAATTGCAAAAATGAGAGAAATTTTGGTATATCTGTCAGATATGCCATGTTAATACCAATGATCTAATTCCTTAATCAACAAAGTATCATTATTAGAGGAATTAAAATAAAAAAAGAAGTTATTTCATTGCTACACATTCTACTGTCCAATTCATGCTTTTTCAAAGACCCAGATTTATGGCTGAAATGGTAAATACATTCTCTCCATCAAAAATGTGTTTTATTTTGTACCGTGACATTGAAGTAAAACAAATTAGGTGAAAAATAAGATGAGTTTATTCATAACACTTTTGCAGCCAAATATGTCCACTAGAACATAAGAGCAACATTGTCTGGACAATATTATAAAGCCCAACAAGCCAAAAGTTACAAACTAACAATAAAGAAGACAACTTCAGAATTAGAAGATAATTGCTTATTTTTTAATTAAAGAAATATATACACACAGATACATATATAGCACAGGATGGTTTGGAATGAGGGGATAGAATGTAGCATGGTAGGAGAGATAAGATGTCCTATGAATTTGTACTGTGACAGACTAAATATTGGTGCTTGGTGCTTGAGTCCTGGTTTTAATCCAAGATACATTTTTGTCTTCAGGACAGGAAAGTTATACTTGGACACTTGTTAGGAAGAGAATCACTGGCTCACTAGATCAGGGGTATGACATAATGCTACTTTCCTTATGTGTGGCTTGCAGCAGTAGGAAATATACAAATAAAGTTCTAACGAGAAAAAGTCATCTTGCATGGTCCTGCTGAAGAAGCTTCACTCTCAAAATCACATGAGGATTTTCCTCCATTTCAATTATTTCTAAAATTCCTTGAAAAGGACCAGATTTGATACTGCTTCTAAGGCAAGCCACTTATAAACTTGTCCCTGAATAAATATAGACACACTCCATATTAATATTGAATATTAAATATGACCTTCATTCAAAATATCAAAGAAAACTCTCTCTTCATTTCTAGTTTAAACCTTCATTTCTCACAGGCTAAAGGAAGTGATTAAAGGAGGTAAAAGAAAAGTAGAAGTTGAGGCTGTGAAGTATTCACCTTGAGAAGACATAAATGGCCTAAAAGAAAAACTAAATTTTGCTTCTCCATTTTGGTAGGCAAGAGGGAGACCTAATTTCTTTCTTTCACTGGCCCCCAGAAATATTGACAAGAGTTTTTAATACTTCACAAAAGTTTTCTAGATTGAAGATTTCAAAAAATTTGAGCATTCAGTTTCAGCCATCACCTCAAAGGTCAAACGATGACTAACTCATATTCAAGTCACTGGAATCTCCAGGGCTTGCTTTTGACATTTCTGAGGTCTCTTTCTTATTCCTGGATCAAGTTGGGCACATTTGAAGGATGTTACTTGTAGCACTATAATTCTTTAACATAAGGAATATGTGTGCACAGTATTTGTGTATGTACATACACACACATTGTGAAAGTTACAAAATAAGGCCTCAAGATCAATTCTAAAGGAGATTTGTATTCAGCCTCCTGACATATTCTCCCAAATAAGATGCACAGACAATCACACATATGCATGAAATATACTAGATGGTCCTGTTTTCTTAAAACATTTAATCTCAGAAGGAAGCTTTATTTACTTTGAGAAATTCTGAAGACATATATTTAAGATAAACTTCATATGGATAATACTTGTTTGAAGGTGAAAGGGAACACATTTTTTTTCTTTCTATCTAGGTTTTTTAATTGCTCTACTTCCAGGGGAAAATATATATCATGACTGTCTACCTCATTTAAAGAAAAAATTCTCAGCAATAAGTAAGTAAGGAAGGAAGTCAGGAAAAGAAAATGATACCACGATGCATAAAATATCATTGTTATTTCAGATATGGTGTGAATCCCTGTGCCTGGATTCAAAAACTCACTGAGTTTCAAAAAGGTTCCACTTCACACAGCATCTGCAATGTTCCATTACTTTACCAAACAATAGGTAAATACTCTGGTTTTGAGCATCACAAATTTCTATTATTCTCTTCTGTTACATTCTCCTGTATTTTTTATTTAAAAAAAATTTTATAGTTTATTTTGAGACAGAGAGAGACAGAGCGTGAGTGGGGGAGGGGCAGAGAGAGAGGGAGACCCAGAATCTAAAACAGGCTCCAGGGTCTGAGCTGTCAGCATAGAGCCTGATGCGGGGCTCGAACCCACGATCTGTGAGATCTGACCTGAGCCGAAGTCGGACGCTTAACCGACTGAGCCACCCAGGCACCCCTCTCGTGTACTTTTTAAATTCC
This sequence comes from Crocuta crocuta, assembly GCF_008692635.1. Taxonomy (NCBI): domain Eukaryota; kingdom Metazoa; phylum Chordata; class Mammalia; order Carnivora; family Hyaenidae; genus Crocuta; species Crocuta crocuta. The sequence continues at coordinate 31,672 of NW_027531674.1, read as the reverse complement.
AGGCATAAGTGGCCAAAAAAAAACAAACCAAAACAAAACAAAAACAAAAACAACCATAACAACAACAACTCTGAAATCCAAAGGATGGTATTTTCTAGGGATCCCAAAGGTTTTCTTTCCCCATTCTAGTATCACACAGTGCTACTTAGTTTAGCACCATGTTGGTATTGTGTCTTTTGGTTTGTTTCGCTCTTGTTTTTCTTACTGACATTTATTACGTTGTCTTCTATTAGTGTGCATTTACTCTTGTCTTCCCGTCTTGATTGTGAGTGGAGGTAATATTTCCCTTTCTCTTTTATCCCTAATAGATCACAGAATGGTATTCGGTATACAGTAGATAGCCAATAAAAATTTGTTAATGAAGTGATAACATACTATTGGTGTCACAAGTTACAACTTCACCAGATTCTGATCACCCTTCTGATGCTTTCTTTCCCTTGCCTTCTCTTCCCTTTCTTCTTTCCTTCCTTCCTTAGGGTATATTGTGTTTATTGTGGACCTATGATGTATTTTGCATTATACTGGCATAAAAATTAGTATGAGTCACACATTTTTCCTTTCAACGAGCTTACAGTTTAATCAGGGAAATAATATTTACATGAGAAACTATGAAGTAAGATTTAGTGTCTCGATAAAATGGTAAAGACAAGAAGTGCTATGAATTCAGATAAGGGGACATTATTTGGCTTCATTTAGTTAAAATAGGTCTCTTATAAGAGAAATTATTAGAAATGAGCTCTGGAACAATAATATATGCCTCACAGTGTTCTTGCAAATACTAAGTAGGCTAATGAATTTGAAGGCTTAAACACGGCAAATAATCAAGAAGTAGCATTTATAGGGTCGCCTGGGTGGCTTAGTCGGTTAAGCGTCCGACTTTCGCTTAGGTCATGATCTCGCGGTTCGTGGGTTCGAGCCCCGCGTCGGGCTCTGTGCTGACTGCCAGCTCAGAGCCTGGAGCCTGTTTCAGTCTGTGACTCCCTCTCTCTCTGACCCTCCCCTGCTCACGCTGTCTCTCTCTCTCTCTCTCCTAGAAATAAATAAAATATTAAAAAAAGTAGCATTTATAAAGACAAATATGATGATGGAAAAAAAGATGAAAAAGAGGACTGGGAAGGAGAGGGTTACAACTTTTAGGTAGTAGAAAGCACCTAAGGAAACTAGATTTTAGGATAAGCCTGGCATGAAGTGAACAGTAAAGTTAAAATAGAGGCCTCATTGTGAGGAATAAAAATAACAGAGGGGAAGGTCCATGTCAAGATTGAGGAGGACTTTGAAGGTCAGTGACATTGAGGTCAGTGCATAAAGACTGACTTTTCCACAGGTGAGGAGCCCTTGGCATTTGATGGATTCTTACTGCAGTCTAACGGTTCTTTAGTTTTCTTTCACTAAGACAGGCATATCATTACCTTTATTTCCCCAACGTGACTCAGTGCAAAGAAAGATTCAGACAACCAAATGAAAGTTTTAATCTAAAGTTGTCTGTAAGTGGATTGATGGCTTCTCTTTATAACACCAGCCTCTTACCCCTTGCCTTAGAATGGCTGAGCCAAATGGTTTTATGGTTTTAATTTTTTTAATGTTTTATTTATTTCTGAGAGAGAGACAGCATGAACAGGGGAGGGTCAGAGAGAGAGGAAGATATGGAATCTGAAACAGGCTCCAGGCTCTGAGCTAGCTGTCAGCACAGATCCCTATGCTGGGCTTGAACCCACAAACCATGAGGTCATGACCTGAGCCAAAGTCGTATGCTTAACCGACTGAGCCACCCAGGCGCCCCCAAATGGTTATTTTGATGTAGATGGAGCAAATGTAGCTTCAGAGACATACACTCAGTGAAAGCCAAGTGAAAAGATTATGAATTGCACTGAAATTATTATTGTATGGGATCACATTCTCCCATGTTGCCTCACATCCTGAAACTATAAAACAATAATTAGCTATTATATTGGCCTCAAACACTCAATATGCCAAATGTTGTGCAAAGCTTCCACATGCTCTCAAAAGGTCTTTACAGGAGAGTGAACACAAAACTAAAAAGAGGGAGAATCAGCAAAAGGGGAAAATAAATAGTTGGAAAAGAGGGAGAACAGTGGGGCAGAGCCACAGGTTTCAATAATCTAAGAGAGTAAAATAAGTCATACAATAAATTTTCATAATTGGGAATAACTGAGAATTTGAAACTTCATTAGGCAGAAATATAATGCAAAAAGCATATTGTAAAACTAGCACATTAGAGAACACGATGCGAATAAAGACACAGGCTCATAGAATCATAGAATTTAAGAAAACTCTTGAGATATCCTTTTGCCCATTATTTCTCATTTTAATCTCACCTCAATTATCTCAGTCAAGAGAGAATTTATCCTGTTTGAAAGCAAAATGTAAAACATCCCAGAAGTAACTTCATAACTTCCATAATGATGTATTCTGATGTTTGACAGCTTTCACTGCCAGTACATTCTTTTTAAACCTTCTCATTCTATAGTGTTATTTCCTGTGGCTCCACCCTCACTGCAGATGGGGAGCATCTGGTCCTAATGATTACCCTTCAGGTCCTAGAAGATTATTACTAAATCACCTCTTAGCCAGCTCTTCTACAGGCTGAACAATCTCAATTCCCTATGGTTTTCTCTTCTTCAGTTTATTTTCCTGCTGTTTATCATTTCTTCTCTGGGATAGCTTTATAATAAGAAAAGTAATCTTGCTGTATTTCATGCCAAATAATCATGCAATTAAAGCTCTAACTTAAAAAAATAAAAAGAGCATATATCCGCTCAGGCTTCTAAGGCCAAGAATATTTTAAAAATTAGCCTTTTTTTTTTCTTTTCTTGATGACAAATTCCAGTGGAAAATCTTACTTAACCCAAAAAACAGTATTTCTCTAAGGAGTTGAACTGTGCAGAAGAATTATTTTTGCTGTGAACAGAGATCAACCTTTCCCCCCAGTCTTCATGGGTAAATCATGTAGTCATATAAAAGGAAAAAGTACTCAAAGTGCCACTGACATAGGAAGTTTTACAAACTTACATAGCCTCAGGCAAGGGTTATATTCCTGAACTCTGAACCCACCTTTCCTAGTTCTTCTCAGTACCACAAATGAAGCTAACAGCGAAGGAAAATCTCCAGGCCTCAGTAACACTCTAAAACCTAGGGGGGAAATACTGTCAAAGGTTTCAGAAAGTCATAATCAATTTTAAAATATAGTAAGTCAACTCTGAACAACTAATTCACCCCTACAATTCAAATGATAGTTTTATGAATCATTTCTAAGGCAATCTAATTTGCCAACATAATTTAATATCATGACATTTATAAAGTCTTAATGATTTGCCTGTTCACTTGGAAGCTGAACTCCTAGGCCCCTGTTAGAATTAGGCGTAAGTCGGGTGTCTGGGTGGCTCAGTCGGTTGAGCACCCAACTTTGGCTCAGGTTATGATCTTGCAGTTTGTGGGTTTGAGCCCTGCATTGGGCTCTCTGCTCACAGCTAGCTCAGAGCCTGGAGACTGCTTCGGATTCTATCTCTCTCTCTCTCTTTCTCTGATCCTCCCCTACTTGCTCTCTCTCTCTCTCTCTCACTCTCTCAGAAATAAATAAAACATCAAAAAAAATTTTAAATGAATTAGGCAGAAGTCCTATACTAAAGAGGGCAAGATTCATTATTGTGTGAACTCTTTAGCTTAATTCTGTTACATGGCACTGGGTTCCTTGTGAATCTGTAATATAGACCAGGTGGTGTCGTTTGGAGAAAAGTTGGCAAGGGATTCCATTCAGGTCATAATGTTCTCTTTCTTTACGTGAAGTACAATATTATTATTTCTATAAAGAGAAGATTTGGGGAAAATATCACATTTTAAAATAAATAGCACACATTTTCCCCATGGCCTATCAGTTTG
>NW_027531674.1:9642-27632 GCF_008692635.1 Crocuta crocuta | reverse complement strand
CATTAGTCATCAAACAAAAACACAAAGGAAACTTTGGCCTTACTTTCTAATAGAATAATAGCTGGAACTCAGCTACCCTGTAAGAGTGCCATTTCCCTCCATCATCAAGAAGTGCTCCTCCAAATGTTCCTGTAAACCAGTGACTCTCAATGAGGGGGGATTTTCCTCTCTGCCTGTAACCTTGGCAATGTCTGGAGTAAGTTTTGATTGTCACAACTAGGGGTGGTAAGGCTACCAGTATCCAGTGGATTGAGGCCAAGGAGGTTGCTAAATGTCCTATAGTGCACAAGAAGGGACCCCACACAAAGAATTATCCAGCACAAAATGTCAAGAGTGCTGAGATTAAGAAATTCTGGCTTAGCCTAAAGAGTGCCCCCTGACTGATTCCACTGACGTACACCACTATCTAGGGGAGGACAACTCGTGCTGCATTCAGAACTTTGTGTCACAGTCTGCTTTACTCAGGATGTTGTTTTTCTACTATTGTGCTGCATACTTGGCCCTGCTACCTCTCTCTTCCTTACTTTCTGAAAGATGGGAAGGCCTGAGAAGAGTCAAGATACTTTTCCTCACCTCCTTGGGAAGAGTATACCAACTTTTACCCCTAAGGGCTGTGTACTTCCTGCTGTCTGTTCTCCAATCTCTAGTCTTGTGGGAAATTCTAGAGTGAACATATACCCTTTCTCTTATAGGATGACAGGAATGCTACTTTCAAGTTCAGAGAGAGCCAAGCTATCCTGCCCTACTCCTTGAACACTCTGCTTCTATCCCCAGGCAGATTTCCTACACACCCTTTCCCCTGATTTCTTGCTCCTACCTCATTATAGCTTCTGGCTACACTTGTGTGCCCTCAACTCAAGTATTGTTGGGAAGTTTCCTTCACAGTGATTTAAGTCTGGCTAATAAGTTTTCAAGTTCATAATGACTATAATTTACTACTGGAAGCAATATGAGTCATTCTGGTTAATCAAACACTCTGGGGGGCACCTGGGTGGCTCAGTCGGTTGGGCGTCCGACTTCATCTCAGGTCATGATCTCACGGTTCGTGGCTTCGAGCCCCGCATCGGGCTCTGTGCTGACAGCTAGCTCAGAGCCTGGAGCCTGTTTCAGATTCTGTGTCTCCCTCTCTCTCTGACCCTCCTCTGCTCAACTGTCTCTCTCTCTCAGAAATGAAAAAAAAAAATTAAAAAAAAAAAACTAAATAAAACACTCTGGTTAACTGAGAATCTTTAGAGACACCATGCCAGAATCATGTTTTATCAAGGAACTGGAAAGAAACCAAATACACTAGATACTAAAACTATAGTGAACATCATTTAATCTCTACTTGACAATTTAAGTGGCTCATTAGGATCTTTTATTGCTTTTAGGGTCATTATTAGAATCCTCTGTCTCTTTGTCTCATTTTGTTTGAATAATGTTGGTTAGAGGAATCAGTTCAATTAAGGAATTGTGGGGGAAAGAACTGAGCCCTCAGTAAGTATTATTGGCTGACAAGAAAATAAAGACTACTCGGTTTGGGAAATCTGTTGCCTACATCTTGACAATTTTTTAAATCTAGAAACAGAAGACTAGGAAAGTAGAGAGCTAAAAACTGTGTGCTTCCCTCAGATGCATATTGGATTTTCCAGTTATAGTTTTCTATTACCTACCAGTAACCCAGAAAATGGTACTTTTGCAATTTAAAAGGCTTTAACCCTAGCTTTAAGTGACCTGCTGAACTTTGTTACCCATCGTTGTCACTAGGTGTATTGTTATTCTGCTTTGCCTTCAGCTCAGGGCTCTGAGACCACACTGGTACTTGGGAATTGACTGTACTGAAAGCCTCACCCTGTTATGCTTTCCCTGACCATCTCAGTGGCTTCACGGGAATTCTTAACACTCAGGCAAGTACACCAACTTGGTGATCAACTTGCCTGATCACAGGTGCCAAAGGAAGATCACAGTTTTGTGTTGTTGCCCTGGAAACAAAATATAATATCTCTGTACCAAGTATGCTAAACACCTAACAGCTCTTCTCTCACAGCAAATACTACAATGTCATAAAGATGCAGCCCTGAGGGTATCAGAATTTGCCCTCTTCCCCTGTTTTTCTTCTTACAAGGCTTTACTGCTCTACAGATTCGCTGCAGTATCACAGGCCTGGTGAAACTGTTGAAGATAGTTAAACTTACAGTCATATCTGAAAATGTGATTATTAGTTTGCATCTTAGAATTTGAAATTCACTTTCTTGCTTCATTTCTATCTCTATTTTGTATTATTTTCTTATCCCCTACCAGCCTGAGATAACCTTCAAAAAGCAAGCTGGACAAGTTCCCAGCATTTTAGGGCAACGGTAGAGTTTTCAGGAAGCCAGACCTCTGTATTGAACATTTTCTACCTCTCATCATTTCTACTAAAAAAGAAAAAAAGTGCAATTCTAAGTACCAGAAACATTCCTGATTCCCCTCTGCAGATTCTTTTTTCCTAATGAGAAAGTGCTATCATTTGTTTACAAAGATAATGCATAAGTTCTGCCCATTAGTAGGAAAGTTCTTTACTCATTAATCTGAATAAATGTATCAAGCACTTACCATGTGATGGAGATTTTACATATGTTATCATGATTCTTCCCAGCAACACTGCAAAGTAATATTGCAAAACTACTTTTATGGATATGACAACAGGGTCAGAGAACTTAAGTGAAAAGTTTATGTTCTTTTTCTCATACTATGCTATGGTTACCAAAGCACTGGACTGCTCATCAGGTATAGCTTGTGAACAAGCCACTTGTCAAGTCATCTGACAAAATTATGGGATATGTTGGTTCAGGTCCTTTGAAAAGCTGATGCCATAGTAAGATTAAACATGAAAGAGCTTTATTGTGGGACGTGGGGCAACTTGTGAGGGAAAATAGGAAGGAAGAAAAATGAGGCCAGGAGAACCAATAGAAGGTGGTGTAGTTCTCACCCTCGTGGAAAAAGATGGAAGGAATAAGGGCTAGTTAACAAGAGGTTTTAACTCTAAACCATTCTCAAAAAGGGCCATTCTAAAAAAGTTTTCGCAAAGCCAATGGGGAACTGTTAAGCTAAAGTCATCAATCAGAGGAGTCCTATATCTACCAGGAAGGGGCATGCCCTAGTATTATTGCCATGCTCAGTCATTGGTTGGGTGCAGCCGATGAGAAGTGTCCCCTAAAGCAGTGATATATGCAGAGCACAGCAGCTAAGGCTCTGTCAGTTACACTCCCTCACAGTGAGAGAACTGAAAGGCAGATTTTCACTGTTACCATGGGAATATATGCGGTGCTAGATTTAGGGGTCTACGCAAGGTCTTTGATCTAATTAGGAAAATGTATTTACCCACGTTTTACTAATCAAACTCTTTTGGGTATAGGGGTTTTGTCTTACTCATTTTTGCATCTTACATAACACCTAATTGAGCACAAAATAGGTGCTTGGTGATTGATGTGGACTCGACATCACTTATCCAGTAGTGGTCTTTTTCCTCTTGCAAAGTAATAAAAATTATTTGATGACACTTTGCAAAGTGGGATGATAATTTCTTTAAATGACTCCTGAAGTGACTAGGCCTAAAAAAGCAAAGCTGATAAACATTGCTAATTACAATCATAATCATTAAGAATAAGACCAGTGCTGGTGGGAGTACAAACTACTGCAGCCACTCTGGAAAACAGTATGGAGGTTCCTCAAAAAATTAAAAATAGAAGTACTCTACAACCCAGCAATTGCACTACTAGGTATTTTTCCAAGGGATACAGGTATGCTGTTTCAAAGGGGCACATGCATCCCAGTGTTTATAGCATCACTGTCAACAAAAGCCAGAGTTTGGAAAGAGCCCAAATGTCCACTGATGGATAAACAGATAAAGAAGATGTGGTATGGGGCGCCTGGGTGGCTCAGTCGGTTAGACGTCCAACTTCGGCTCAGGTAACGATGTCATGGTTCATGGGTTTGAGCCCCGCGTTGGGCTCTGTGCTGACAGCTAGCTCAGAGCCTGGAGCCTGTTTCAGATTCTGTGTCTTCCTCTCTCTCTGACCCTCCCCTGCTCACGCTTTCTCTCTCTCTCTCAGAAATAAATAAAACATTTAAAAAATTAAAAACAATTTTAAAAAAAGATGTGATATATATATATATATATACAATGGNTTTTCCAGAGGGGCTGTACCAGTTTACATTCCCACCAACAGTGTAGGAGGGTGCCCGTTTCTCCACATCTTCACCAGCATTTAGAGACTCTTAAATATGGAGAACAAACAGAGGATTACTGGAGGGGTTGTGGGAGGGAGGGTGAGCTAAATGGGTAAGAGGCATTAAAGAATCTATTCCTGGAAGCATTGTTTCACTATATTCTAAGTAACTTGGATATAAATTAAAAAATAAATGATTAAATAAAAGATTAAGAACAGTAATTATAATCCTTTGCCCTTCCTAATCTAGACACTCCTCACAGAATGAAATGCCTCAAGATTTAAATTATTAGACAGTCTCCCAAAATCACTGATAAATCAACACACAGAAACCCAGACAGACACACTAATATGCATACACACTCACCCTTCCGCACTTTGCTGTGATGTAATTTCAACTTCATATAATATAATATGCCTTCATTCTTGAGTGTTAAACAGCTCTAAACATACAGAAGAGCTTCCTTAACCCCCAGGGTCATCTTTAAAGCAAGTGAGAGAGCTTAGGAAAGCTCCTGGTTACTCAGAGTGGAATCAAGTCCATGTAACGGGTGGGATAGGAAGATAAAAATAGGAGAGAGAAATTACGGTATCTGGGAGAGTTGAAGTAAAGAAGAGCAAGAGGAAGAACAAGAGAGGAGAAAGGAAAAGAAAGCTGAACTCCTCCTGGAGATAGTAGCGCATCTGTAATAACGATTTTGGGGATTGACCAGGGAGGCGAAGGCTGCAGATTACACCTGCCAGTAACTGCAGACACAAGAGTTAAGTTGTTTAGGCAATTAACCTGAATAAACACCAACCATAATATTAGCTACCATGTCTGGAACACTCATGTGCAAGGCTCTGTGATAACCACTTTACCTGTTATCTCAAATAATTATTTTATTTTATTTTTAAAAAGTTTTTAGTGTTTTATTTATTTCTGAGAGAGACAGCGTGATCAGGGGAGGGCCAGAGAGAGAGGGAGATGCAGAATCTGAAGCAGGCTCCAGGCTCTGAGCTGGCAGTCAGCACAGAGCCCGAAGCGGGGCTCGAACCCATGAACCGTGAGGTCATGACCTGAGCCAAAGTCGGATGCTCAACCGACTGAGCCACCCAGGCGCCCCTCACATAATTGTTTTAATACAATCTTGTGAAATAGATATTATATAATCTCATTTTTAGTTGAATCAACTAAGTTTTTTTGATGTAATTGCCTTATGGAAGGTCACCCATCTAGTAGATGGCAGAGCTCAAATAAGAACCCAGTTCAGGGCACCTGGGTGACTCAGTTGGTTGAGCATCTGATTCTCAATTTTGGCTTAGGTCATGATTCAAGGGTCATGGGACTGAGCCCCATATTGGGCTCTGCATTGAGAGTGGAGCCAGCTTACGATTCTCTCTCTCCCCTTCTGCCCCGTCCTCTCAAACAAAGAAACAGGAACCCAGTGCTTTTAGATGCATTTACCCTCTATACCACTTTGCTTTCTCACCTATCAAGACATCTAGACTATAAAGACTGCTTAAAATATGTTGTATTTGAGACTTTAGTTCTATACCTAAGATTATGCATCGTCTCTGCTATTAAAGACCACAGATTTTACCATCTGATTAAATAAAGTACGTTCAACCTCTCAAAACAAACACACAAAAGCAACCAAGGAATCCAAAAATGTCAAAAATGTATTGGGAAAAAGGAATCATTATGACAGGTTGGAGAATGAGCTGTGTCCATCAGGCAAACCTTTTTGAGGATTTGGCAACCTTGATCTACACAATCAAGGAGAGAAGAAAATTCTTCATGGTTAGATGTTTAGTACAAAAATTTGCCATCATTTTCTGAGGATAATAAATGATGCAGGGCCACCTAGAAAAGTAGTGCTAAAAACAAAGACATCAGGCTAGAGACCTTGTTTTTGAAACAAGAGGTATAATGGAAAAACTTTCTTGAATGTATTATTGTGCCACAAGACAGTGTGGTCAATATAAGCCATATGGGTCATCATCACAAAGTGTTACCATTGGGTGGGACTAAATCACCAACACAAATGGCACCCTCTTGAGCAGTTTCAGCCAAGATGCCAAAGGCTGACTGGGCATGAAAGGTGGCAGATGGACAGTGCTGAAAAGGAGTTTGCCCAGCTGCTGACACCATGTAAAACTTTGTCCGGTTGTGAAAAATTCTTCTGAACCAGAGCAAGTAAAATTCTGGGACCATCAACTTGAGTCCAATTTTCATGCAAAGAAGTAAAGAACCAGAAACATGACCCATGGAGTGGTATACCCCTACATATTTTAACTGTTTTCTGTAGACTTGTGGTGGTGCTTCTGTCCCTGTCCTGGTCCTTTACGTGGTTTTGGCCCATCTCTATAACATACTAATGGGAACATGCAGAAGCACAAGTGGAGGCAACAGCACTCCGCCTCAGGTCTTTATCCTCTTACTCTCTTACTTGCTCATTTCAGCCAGATCTCCTTTTTCCTGACTCAGACCCTAATGGCTCTACACTTTGGCTGTTAATGCTTGCCTTAGGTTCTGCTTGCTTTGCTGGTATATTTAGGCTTATTTCTCTGGTCTATTTACTTCAGTTCTCTGTATACAATTTTTCACTTTCAACTTTGTACACACCATGAACATCAAAAACACCTGCATCTATGGGCAAAAGATAGTTCTGCCACCCACTCCAGTCCTGTAAGGCCCACACTAGTTATGCCAGCTTGTTTGGAAGTCTTGTCAAGAAGGGAGATGGAATACCTGGCATAGAGGAATGTTTCTCCATTGAAAAGACAGTTTTTACAATCCAAAACTTACATTTGGTTGCATGTTCAGGCTTCTAAAGACCCAGAAAGAGATCATGGGGGACAGACACTTGTCAGTCAAGAAAATCAATTCTAAGGTGTGAAAGGGGATTGTGTTTCAGGGAAAGCAAAGGATGGCAGCATGCCCACAGAGGCAGTTGTGATACAGTGGAAAGAAAATCAGCCTAGGTGTCAGGAGACCTGGGTGCTAGCCAAAATCAACTACAAATAGTTGTGTGAGCTTGGGTCAGTCCTGTCCCTTCTGTGGGCCTTGTGTTTTGTTTTATCTAATAAAGAAACTATCCAATTAAATGACCTCCTAGATCAATTCCTCATCTCATAATTGAGCACTAATTGATTGTTTAACAGGCAAGTGAGAAGGACACAAATGATTCTGTGTACACCCTAAGGCCTGATTGCCAATGAGGCAGCTTCATTGGGAAATAAAAGCAATACATTTAAAAGCTGAATAAGAGAGGCCAGGAATTGGACATTTATATTGTGGACTCAAGAAAGGGGGCTATAATTGATGAGTAGTAATTTGGAGCATTTAGATCAAGGACTTCTAGTGGACTAAAAGTTTAAAAAGTGGGTTTTTAATGAAGTTGGAATATAAGTGAGTAATGATGTTTAAGTGATGGAGTTTAAGGAATACTGAAGGGGCCAACTGATATCCACATTCTATTCTTACATTGTAGTTTCCACATTCTTTGTGTCTATTAGAAAGAATGTATATGGAGGGGGAGGCAATATGGTGGAGGAGTAGGGAGCTCCGTGTTTTTTGCACGCCCGCATCTCTCAAACAAAGAAGGGCTGAAGCCATAGAACATCAAACCGCAGGAGTCTGGGAGGAAAAGAGACAGAGTCCACTAAGAAGACAGCCTCATAGGTTGGTGATTGAGAACTGGGGAAGATAAAAATGGGCTGGAACCAGGAGGCGTGGAGGGGAGGGAGCCCCTCTGCAGAAAGCCATGGAGAGAGGAAGGGAAAAGAAAGAGCAGCTGCAACTGCTCACAGAACTGTCCCTGGAGAAGAGAAAAACCTCGGCCCAGGATGGAAAGAGATCCTATCATCTCATCTCTAACTGTAGGGCGTTCAGAGAAAGATCCTATCTCTAGCTGTGGCGCTTTCTTTGGGCTGGGTGCCCTGGTCCCAGGCGGCACCAGGAGAAACTGCTCCCCTGCTCCCCCTACTCGATCCCCAGATACAGAGGGGCCCGGCCTGTGGGATTACATTTCAGGCAGTATCATTAAAATGCTTGGAATAAGATCTGGAAACCAGGCAGGGCTTAGGACATAGAACACATCTCACCTTGGCTATGCTCACGGTTCAGGGACATCAGACTCAAAAGAGTGATTTGCAATGCTTGGTTCAAGAAGGGACTGGGGCACCACCATTTTTCTCTCCACAACAACCAAGGAGGGTGGGCAGAGGGAGCAGCCCACTGGACCACAGTTGAGGCGAAAACTGCCTACACCAAACCACACACACCTGCTCTGTAAAGCAGCTTTTTTTGTTTTGTATTGTTTTGTTTTTTTCCCATAGCCCAGGACAAGACCAACATTGATGTATTGCCATGATTAACTGTAGATTAATTCATGCTATATATTTCCCTTCAATCTTACCTCTACCCTCTGCTGGACTGGGCACTCTAGTCATTGGTTTGCTTAAAAAGTCACATTTAATCCATTCTCTTCATGCATATTCTACACTTCCATCATTACCTTCCTTTCTCTCTCTCTCTCTGGAATAATCAGACGATATAGTTTCTTTGCGTAACATTATCTTCGATTCTTTCTCCTCACCTCCTACCATATTCTCCTCTTTCTCTCTCTGAATTGAATCTTTTGGTCTCTCTGCCTGGTCAATGTTCAATTTCACTTTCTCCCCATCCCTGTCATTTCTCTCTTTATATATGCTGTTCCATCAGCACTGCCTCCAACCTTCTCTTTATTTGTAGCTAAGATTTCTGGTTTTATGCTTTTAGACTGTCCTTTGTCTTCCCTTTCTCGCCCCCCGTTTCCATTTGCTTGTTGGTTGGATTTGTCTGTACATTTGCGTGCTTTTGTTCCCTGTGTGTTTTCCGTCCCTTTTCCTTTTCAGGGCTACCTCAAGAAACAAGCCAAAATACACATGGTGGAGAGCCCCAAATATCACTACGACTGGGGAAATGAAATAACCAAAGGCACAACAAGAGAAACCAAGGGACACCATTAAAAGAACACTGCCTGAATGGACAAACCCTGGACAGTCTATGACCCTCCTTTAATATAGCAGTATTTGCAGGTGCAGAGAGCATAACAAGCTTTTAAAACTGACAAGAGAAAGAAAGCTAGCCAAAATGACAAAATGGAAGAACTCTCCTCTAAAGAAATTCCAGTAAGAAATGACAGCTGAAAAATTGGTCAGTGCAGATATAAGCAATATAACTGACAAGAATTTAGAACAATAGTGATGAAATTAATCCGTGGGCTTCAAAAAGGAATGGAAGACACAAGGAAGCTCTTGCTACAAAGACTATGGACCTTAAAAATAGTTGTGATGAATTAAAAAATGCTATAAATGAGGTGCATAGTAAAATGGAGGAGGCCACGGCACGGATTGAAGAGGAAGAGAGGAGAATAGGTGAATTAGAAGCCACGATTATAGAAAAAAAGGAAGCCGAGAAAAAAAGAGATAAATTGATCCAGGAGTAAAAAAGGAGAATTCGAGAACTGAGTGATGCAATCAAATGGAAAAATATCCTTATCATAGGAATTCAAGAAGGAGAAGAAGAAGAAGAGAAACAAAGGGGCTGAAGGGGTTCTTGAACAAATTATAGCTGAGAACTTCCCCATTCTGAGGAAAGAAACACACATTGAAATCCAAGAGGCACAGAGACCTTATCAGATGTAACTTGAATCGATCTTCCACACGACATATCACAGTGAAACTGGCAAAATCCTCTATGCAGCCAAGAATCCTCTATCCAGCAAGCCTGTCATTCAGAATAGAAGGAGAGATAAAAGACTTTCCCAAATACACAAAAATGGAAAGAATTTGTCACCACCAAACCAGCTCTACAAGAAATCCTGGGGGGGGACTCTATGAGGGAAATGTTGCAAGGTACCAGAGACACCACCACAAGCATAAATCCTACAGAGAACACAATGACTCTAAACCCATATTTTTCAATAATAGCACTGAATGTAAATGGACTAAATGCTCTAATCAAAAGACATACGGTAGCAGAATGGATAAAAAAAAATCCATCTATTACTGTGTACAAGAGACTCATTTTAGACCTGAGGACACCTTCAGATTGAAAGTAAGGGGATGGAGAAATATCTATCATACTACTGGAATTCAAAAGAAAGCTGGAGGAGCCATATTTATAACGGACAAACTGGACTTTAAAGTAAAGGCAGTAACAAGGGATGAAGAAGGGCATATATAATAATTACAGAGTCTATCCATCAGAAAAAAACTAACAATTATAAATGTCTACACACCAAATTCGGAATCACCCAAATACATAAAACAATCACAAACAAAAACAATCTTATGATTAAGAACGTGCTAATAGCAGGGGACTTTAATACTCCACTTACAGCAATGGATACATCAACTAGACAGAAAATAAAGAAACAATGGACCTGAACGACACATTGGACCAGATGGAATTGACAGATATATTTAGAACTCTACATCCTGAGGTTATGGAATTCACTTTCTTCTCAAGTGTGCATGGTACATTCTCCAAGATAGATCACATACTCGGTCATAAAGCAGCCCTCAATAAATATAAAAGAACTGAGATCATACCATGCACACTTTCAGATCACAACGCTATGAAACTTGAAATCAACTACAGGAAAAAGTCTGGAAAACTTCCAAAAGTGTGGAGCTTAAAGAATGCCCTACTAAAGAAAGAATGGGTCAACAAGGCAACTAGAGAAGAAATTTAAAAGTATATGGAAACAAATGAAAATGAAAATACAACAATACAAACTCTCTGGGATGCAGAAAAGGCAGTCCTAAGAGGAAAGTACATTGCATTCAAGACCTACTTCCAGAATCTAGAAAAAGCACAAATACAAAACCTAACAGTGCACACTAAGGAACTAGAAGCAGAGCAAGAACACCCCAAACCCAGCAGAAGAAGATAAGTAATAAAGATCAGGGCAGAAATAAACAGTATAGAATCCAAAACAACAGTTGAACAAATCAATGAAACCAAGATTTGTTTATAGAAAAAATAAAAAAAAATTGATAAACCTCTAGCCAGGCTTCTCAAAAGGAAAAGAGAGAACACTCAAATAGTAAAAATCACGAAATAAAATTGACTTATTACAACCAACCTCTCAGAAATAAAAGCAATTATCAGGAAATACTATGAAAAATTATATGCCAACAAACTAGACAACTTAGAAGAAACGGAAAAATTCCTAAACAAAGACACACTACCAAAATTCAAACAGGAAGAGAAAAAATCTGAACAGATCTATAACTAGTGAAGAAATTGAATCAGTGATCAAAAATCTCCCAACAAGTAAGAGCCCTGAGCCAGATGGCTTCCCTGGGTAATTATACCAGACATTTAAATCCGAGTTAATACCCATTCTTCTCAAGCTATTCCGAAAAATAGAAATTGAAGGAAAACTTCTGAATTCATTCTACAAAGCCAGCATCACTTTGAATCTCAGACAGAGAAACCAGCAAAAAAAGAACTACAGGCCAATATCCTTGATGAATACGGATGCAAAAATCCTAAACAAGATACTTGCAAATCAAATTCAAAACCACATAAAAAGATTTATCCACCATGACCAAATGGGATTCATTGCTGGGTTACAAGGCTGGCTCAATATTTGCAAATCAATCAATGTGATACATCACATTAACAAAAGAAAAGGTAAAAACCATATGATCCACTCAATAGATTCAGAAAAATACAACATGCTTTCTTAATAAAGGCCCTTGAAAAGTTGGGATAGAAGGAACTTACTTAAACATCATAAAAGACATTTATGAGAAGCCCACAGCTAATTTCATCCTCAATGGGGAGAAACTGAGAGCTTTCCCCCTGAGATCAGGAACATGACACGGATATTCACTCTCACCACTATTGTTTAATATAGTGCTAGAATTCCTAGCGTCAGCAATCAGACAAAAAAACAGAAATAAAATGCATCAGAATTGGCAAAGGAGTCAAACTTCCACTTTTCGTAAATGACAATATCACCTACATGGAAAACCCAAAAGACTCCACCAGAGGCCTACTAGAACTGATCCATAAATTCAGTACAAAATCAATGTACCGAAATCAGTTGAACTTTTATACATCAATTATGATGCAACAGAAAGAGATATCAAAAAACTGATCCCATTCACAATTGCACAAAAACCATAAAACACCTAGGAATAAACCTAACCAAAAATATAAGAGATCTGTATAATGAAAACTATAAAAAATTTATCAAGGAAATTGAAGAAGACACAAAGAAATTGAAAAACATTCCATGCTCATGGATCAGAAGAATAAATACTGTTAAAATGTCATGACCACCCAAAGCAGTCTACACATTCAATGCAATTCCGATCAAAATTGCACCCACATTCTTCTCAAAGCTAGTAAAAACTGTCCTAATATTTGTATGGAACCACAAAAGACCTAGAATAGCCAAAGTAATATTGAAGAAGAAAACGAAAACTGGAGGCATCACCATCCCAGATTTTAGCCTCTATTACCAAGATGTCATCATCAAGACAGTATGGTATTAACACAAAAACAGATACATAGACCAATGGAATAGAATAGAGAACTCAGAATTGGACCCACAATTGGATAGCCAATTAATCTTTGACAAAACGGGAAAGAGTATCCAATGGAAAAAAGAAGGCCTCTTTAACAGATGGTGCTGGGAGAACTGGACAACAACATGCAGAAGAATGAAACTAGATCACTTTTTTACACCATACACAAAAATAAACTCAAAATGGATGAAGGACCTGAACGTAAGACAGGAAACTATCAACACCCTAGAGGAGAAAGCAGGAAACAACCTCCTTGACCTCAACTGCAGCAATTTCTTACTGGATACATCCCCAAAGGCAAGGGAATCCAGAGCAAAAATGAATTATTGGGAACACATCAAGATAAAAAGCTTCTGCATGGCAAAGGAAACAATCAATAAAAGTAAGAGGCAACTGACAGAATGGGAAAAGATAATTGCAAATGACATATTGGATAAAGGACTAATATCCAAAATTTATAAGGAACACACCAAACTCCACACCTGAAAAACAAATAATCCGGTGAAGAAATGGGCAGAAGACATGAACGGACACTTCTCCAAAGAGGACATCCAGATGGCCAACAGACACATGAAATGATGAGCAGTGTCCCTCATCATCAGGGTAATGCAGATCAAAACCACACTGAGATACCATCTCAAGCTGGTCAGAGTGGCAAAATGAACAAATCAGGAGACTATAGATGCTGGTGAGGATGTGGATAAATAGGCACCCTCCTACACTATTGGTGGGAATGTAAACTGGTGTAGTCGCTCTTGAAAACAGTGTGGAGATTCCTCAAAAATTTAACAGTAGAACGCCCCTATGATCTAGCAATAGCACTGCTAGGAATTTACCCAAGGGATACAGGAGTGCTGATGCATAGGGGGACCTGTACCCCAATATTCGTTGCAGCACTTTTAACAATAGCCGATTCATGGAAAAAGCCTAAATGTCCATCAACTGAAGAATTGATCAAGAAGATGTGGTTTGGGGTGCCTGGGTGGCTCAGTCGGTTAAGCTTCCAACTTTGACTCAGATCACGATCTCACGATTGNTCTAGCAATAGCACTGCTAGGAATTTACCCAAGGGATACAGGAGTGCTGATGCATAGGGGGACCTGTACCCCAATATTCGTTGCAGCACTTTTAACAATAGCCGATTCATGGAAAAAGCCTAAATGTCCATCAACTGAAGAATTGATCAAGAAGATGTGGTTTGGGGTGCCTGGGTGGCTCAGTCGGTTAAGCTTCCAACTTTGACTCAGATCACGATCTCACGATTGGTGGGTTTGAGCCCCATGTCAGGCTCTGTGCTGACAGCTTGCTCAGAGCCTGGAGCCTGTTTTGGATCCTGTGTCTCCCTCTCTCCCTCACCCTCCCCTGCTCTCGCTCTCTCTCTCTCAGAAATAAATAAAACATTAATTTAATTTTAATATTTAAAAAGGTTTTAAAAAGGAAAATGTGGTTTATCTATAAAATGGAATACTGCGNAAAAAATAGTTGGAGAGAGGGAGGGAGGCAAACCATGAGAGACTGTTGAATACTGAGAACAAACTGAGGTCTAATGGAGTGGAGGAGAGGGGAAGGGGCGGTTATGGTCATGAAGGAGGGTACTAGTTGGGGTGATCACTGGGTGTTATATGGAATCCAACTTGACAATAATCTATATTAAAAAAAGAAAGAACATATATTAGTAGGGAAGTATAGCACATAAATCTAGAATTGATCATTTATGCCTGAGTAAAAATTACCTTCTTCAGATTAGCCAAGCTCCTAGAAGGATGCAAGATAGGTAAATGTTGATGGGAGCAGGAGTAGAGAGGAGTGAGTTCAGAAATCAGGGTATGAAAGGGAAGATAGCTCACAATGTGTGAGGCTATTTACGAGTAGATATCAGATAACACATTATGCCCTTATTCCTTATTAGGGATCCCTAGGCAGTCAATGAATATTGTAACGATATGAGAACTGAAAAAACTTTATGGCATTAGAGAGGGAAAAATACACAGAAGGGTCAGAAAGTGAAAGCAGAGGCACATGATTTGTAAATGTCAATTATAGATACATAAACAGACATAGAGGTTCAAGCCTTTCTCCTGAGCTCCATACCTATGTATTCAATTACATATTGGATATTCACATCTGGGTGTGCCACCAAGAACCTCAAAACCAAAACATGATCACAATAGAAAATGTCACTGGCATCCATAAATACTCTGTACTCTCCATCTTGGTTGATGGGACCACCTAATTACCTTGTCATCCAATCAGATATACAGAATTTCTTCTAGAATCTTTCCTTTTCCTCATAATGTCAACTCTCTATCAACCACTGCCAAGCCTTGCATCCAATGTTATTTCGTTAAATTCAAATATTTGTTACCTATTGCCTTAGTTCAAATTCACTTTGCTTACTGTCTGAATTACTGCAACTGCCTCCTAAATCCATCTGCCTATATCCAGCGTTCTCCTATGATAATGCTGTCAGATCCTCCACAATGCTGAGAGTAATCTAAAAGATTTCTAATTATGTGACACTTTTGCATATCACCATTGGCTACCAGTTACCTACAGAATAACCTCCAACTCCATTACATGGCTTTTAAGACATGGTTTGTAATCTACCTCTCTACTCTTGTTATCTATCACTTTTGTATATGCTCCTTGTATTCTAACTTACATCAAATTATTTTTTTCCCAAACTTGCATTGCTGATTCATACCCATGTGCCTTTAAATACCAAACTCTTCCATCCATCACCCATTTTGAACTAGCTAACTTCTCACACTTTAGGACTTAGCTCAGACATCACTTCCACCAGAAAGCCTGTATCTCTCTGCCTGCTTTGCCTATCTCTCCAATTGATGAGGTACACTTCCACAGATTTTTATGCTCAACTTTGCTATAGTCTTCCTCATGGCATCAAGATTTTCTAGCTATTTTTGTAGTCTGTCTCCTAGATAGTGAGCTCTTCAGACAAAAGTTATATCTTATTCATCTCTGTTTCCCCTACCTAGTAGGATGTCTGGCATAGATTCTGTGCTGGTTGATAAATGAGTGAGTGAATCAACTCAAGAGATTTCTTTTAAAATAAATTGTTGGATCTCATACTCTAATCACCAAAACATTCAAGTGCAAATTAAAGATTTTTGTGGGTAGACCTATCTACTCAAAGAAGTCTATTTCTCATTATAGGCTGACCAAATTGCTGAACCTGAGATGACGCTAGCCTAGACTTCATCAATCTTGAATATTTTGAGCCTGGGGTGCCTGGGTGGCTCAGTCAGTTAGGTGTCCAACTTCAGCTCAGGTCATGATCTCACAGTTTGTGGGTTCAAGCCCCGTGTCAAGCACTGTGTTGACAGCTAGCTCAGAGCCTGGAGCCTGTCTTCAGATTCTGTAACTCCCTCTCTCTTTGACCCCCCCTCCTCCCACTCACGCTGTTTTTATCTCTCTCTCTCAAAAATAAATAAAAACTTTAGAAAAATTTAAATATTTTGAGCCTAAATCTAGCTACTTTGTACTTAATTTTCATAAGTTTTTCTTCTATTTTCAATATTGTATTNATTGGCATTGTTGCACCTGTCAATAAGTTCCAGCCATTAATAGATTAGTTGGGAAGTCCAGGAGCCTGGGCTTAAGGGAGGGGAAAAAACACAAATGGCCAAAACTGTTTGGCTGTCTTAATATATTTTACTGAAAAGGCTTTGTGTACTTTAATTACCAATCCTTACATGATTAAAAAAAAAAACTTTTGAAATGATTTAGGACTTTTAGGAAAAAAGCTCGTCAGTCTACCCCAGACATCTGCGCACAATAAAAACAAACACTATCAGCAGTTTAATCTCCAAACACAAAATATGGCCTATGTGATCCTCTTGTAACTGGCCCTCAATGGATGTGGGTATTCTGAACCTATTGCAGCATTATTTGTAGTTACTGCACAAGAGAGAATAGACTGAAATAGTAAGAAGACTCCTGTCATGGCTCGGCTCTTAAGGTGNCATCTAGTCTCTTGAAAGTTTTCTGCAAATTATTTTTATCTTTTTAATTTAAAAAGTTTGTTTAATTTAAGGGTAGTTGACACGTAATGTTACATTAGTTTTAGGTATACAACATAGTGATTCAACAACTCTATACATTATGTGATGCTTACTGCAAGTGCAGCTACAATAGTGATAGATGGTAGCAAATTATTTGAAGTGAGCTCTTGGCCCTAATTCAAATCCCCAACATAAACGTGAATGAATTTAGATATGAATCATATCAACAGTAACAAGTTCTAAAAGGTCCTCTTATATAGTCATAAAACATAAGTAATTCATATAGTCTTCAGCCAGATATAAAACATGATAGATATGTATGTTGCTTTCCAAAGATTCTTTTTGGAGCTTTAGAAGACAAGTGATGGTAAAGGGCAGGTTCAAAGTTTGACATGACTTGACTGGCTATAATAAGAAACCAATACTCCACAGTGGACCATGAAAAATAGTATGCCTGCCACTTCTGCCTATTGGCTTCAACTCTTGAATCTTTTAGACTCATGGTTTTTCTGTGTTTGTTTCTGGGGATTCCCTCCCTCCCCTTTTTTTTCCTTTTTTGGGTACAGAGGGAGAGGTGAGGGAATTAAATGAATACTTATAAAGTCTATTAAAGGAAGTTAGAGTTAGAAAAAAATAGAGCTTGGACTAGATGGTTATTCTACAATAAAGATGAACAGTGATGATTATTGGCATGAAAGTAAATAAATTGTAAAATTAAAAACACTTGTATGGGGAAAATTAATTCTAGTGTTCTACAATGTTTCACCATTTTAAAAGGTTCTTCATCTCTATACGTTATTATCTTTCATTCTAAGCTCAGAGCTGCTCTGCTTTCAGATATATCCTAGATCTTCTGTTACTTATCCTTTTAAAATTTCTATTTTCAGTATCTTCTTAATGGTGGCATTCTGACTGCTGCACAAATATTCACTTCTTCCTTGTGCCAGATTTCACAAGAACAAGGACTTGACATGGCTGTGTTTGGAAAACACCCAGTGAAAAGTTATCATAGATTGAGTCTCATCCAATGCAGCAAGATATTGATGATTCTGATGTAAGAATAAAAAGGTTATAATCACGATATAAGATCAATTTTAAAAATGTGTTTTAAGCCATAAATTGATATAATAACATGGAGATATCCAGAGTGATTTTAAATTTGAAATAATTATTTTCTCCTAAGCACAAAACAGACAAAATC
>NW_027531674.1:404-9544 GCF_008692635.1 Crocuta crocuta | reverse complement strand
CTGAAAAAACTTACAAGAAAAGAACAAATGAACCTCCTCAAATAGAATTTATATTTCTACTTGGATTCCCTCTATGGCTAAATTGTTAAACATATGTGCTAATTCATATTTATAACTGAAATACTTATTTGATCACTAATGTAATTTTCTTCTCTATTACTTTTACATGAGGCATCACTCCTGGATGATTCTGGACAAAGAATAAAAGAAAAAGATAAGCCACATCAATATAAAAGCCTGAGTCAGATCAGGGGAATCCCAGCNTCATATCCTTCTGTATTGGTTAGAATTATGCTTTGTTCATACGAAGAAAGGATCTTCTAAAGAAGGAAACCGTCCCAGGTATAAGAGAAAACTGTCAGTATTACAGGGCTAATGAATCTGTAGGTAACCTGAGGATCATAGAGTAGAATCTTAGAAATTTTAGGGTGAAAGATCTCTATTTTCCTTCTTCAGAATGGCAAACCAGATTATATGGCTCTCTTTTCTCCTTCATATTGTCCTTAGTAAGTATGTTTTCTTTTATTAAAAACTTCTTTGTCCTCTCCCCCAGAATAAAAGAGAAAACTTCTTTGTCCCAAAAGCAAGAAAAACATCACCAAATAAACAATTAAACAAAATAAAATAAAACCAATAACTTTTCAAAAATTTTCAGGAGTACAAAGTCCACAGTTCCTTCCAGTACTGCCAAATCCAGTATTTTCTTTACCTGATATTCTTCCTTATGTCTAACCATAGACTTTTTTTAATATTTTATTTATTTTTGAGAGAGAGAGACAGATCATCAGTGGGAGAAGGCCAGAAAGAGAGAGAAAGAAGAGAGAGGGAGACACAGAATCAGAAGGAGGCTCTAGGCTCTGAGCTGTCAGCACAGAGCCCGAAGCGGGGCTCGAACCCACAAGCTGTGAGATCATGACCTGAGCCAAAGTTGGACGCTTAACTGACTGAGCCACCCAGGCTCTCCAAACCATAGACTTTCTTGCTTCAATTTATGATTATTTCCTAATGTTAAGAAAAGAAAAAAAATGAGAGGCAAATTTAAAAGGCAAACTATTCAACCTGAGCCTCTTCTATAGTATGTCTGAATGGGCAAATGAATGGATATGGATGCTAAATAATTTAGTGCTAAGAACAGACAATTGCATGCAGAGTTTCTTCAGAGGGATGAGGACAAGGACAGAGGGATGCAATGAAGTGTGTCTGATCATATTGAGGGAGTCATTTTAGAATTTCCTCTTTAGAAAATTTAAATTTAGCTTTCAATTTCCTAGAGTGACTGTTCCAGATGGGCCAAGTGGTTCAGATAAAATAGAAACTGACCTACAATCACTCTCTTCCTTCAAGGGAAAGAGAAATAGAACCTGGTTGAGGTTGTTTTTTATTTTTAAGTGTCTCTGCACTGAGGTGAAATATATGCACTTTCCTTTTCATGTGGCAAAAGATGCAAGAATGACGTCTGAAACAAGACAAGTGATATATATGCAGAGCAGACTTTCTTCCTTGTAGGCAGAAAGATCTAATAACAAGGTAACTCTTCCTTCCTTACTTCTTCTAGCCCCTTTCCATTTCCCCTTTCTGCCTTTTCACCATCCAAACCCTGAAGAAGGGAAAGCTAGCTATTTATATTATAATTTGGAACATATAGCCCTCATCTTCTACTACCCAATATCCCAGAGTTAGATTTAGAGCCATTTTATATACTATCCCTCTTAAACTTTCAGCTCAGTGACCTTGATATCAGACACTGAGGATGAAGCCAGGGTGGTGAGTTGCAGCTGTTGCCTGTAATGTGATCCCTTAGGGGAATGCCTGGCCCCTTGTGCAGGTTCCTATAAAAGCAACAGTACAAGGTCAAAACTCATCTCAAATATCACCTCCTTTGGGAAGCCTTCCCTGTACCCCACCCCATCTCCCTATCGAGGGCTCCAGTGTTTCATGGTTTTTACATCTATCACAGCATTCATCATGCTACATTATATACTATGGTGATTTCTCTTCCTCCTCTCAAGGCTTTTAGATCTTTGGGGATGCAAACTCTTGTCTTTTGTCTCTATCTTCTATGCCTATGATAAAGTCTGGCACATAACAGACTTTCAGTAAATGTTTGCTGAATAAATGCCAGGTTCACTCTAACATGGTCTGTATCTGAGTGTCACCTGGAGCAGTGTACATTTATTCTTTGTTTTCAATATTTCTATTAAAATTCAACTATCACAGAGTGAACATACTATGTTATTATCTAAGGCTTTGACACTTCCAGTTAATTCATTCTTTATAAATCCTAATAAGTTTTATTTAATATTTCATATTAATTTTACATTTTAGTATATTTATATGAACAAAGGTTTATATAAAATATACCAGTTATAATTAATTAGTAATTATACTTAGCCAAGTAAATTGTTAACTGAGTCAGACACAGGGAATTCACATTTTGATAGTATCAAAGAGAAGAGAAGTTAAGAAAATAAACACCTCTTCTTTCTAAATTGAACTTTTCCCCCTGTTAATCTTAACCTTCCTTTTTCTACCACATTCCTGTTCCATAAATTATGCCCCCCTCTCCCTCTCTATTGGCTACTCTTCAAACAACAATAGGTTCAGTCCTCACCTATCCTAAAAGAAACTTCCCTTGACTCTTCTGTCATCTCAAGCTACCTTCCCCTACTGTTTACCTTCTTTTTCTGACCCTTCCAAACTGTAGAAGTTGATACCTATACCTCCCACTATCTTACCACCCACTCATTCCACAATCATTCTCACATCTGTCCTCTCCTTTCCAATCAATCTTTGCTATTTGACTCCTATCCTTACCCCTCTTTCAAAGGGGACCATAAATTCAATGGCAGATCTTAGAGATTAAGAACATAGGCTTCAGAGTTAAACAGAGTTGGGTTTAAGTCCAGCCTATGTCTCTTAACTAGCTATAAGGCCTTAATCAAAATATGGGTCTTGAAACAGGTATGAGATTATTGCTAGTCCTGAGCCACACTCATCATCTTCCCTTCTAAACTGGCTTTCCTCCTGGTTTGTCTCTTTCTGTCACTAACACCATAGATTTGGCTTTGCTGCAGCTAAACTGTACCATTTGTAACCCTCTAAACATGCCACACACTTTACAGTCTCTACAATTTTGTTCGTGTTGCTTGGTTGTGAAAATCCAACCCATTCTCCAAAGACCATCTTAAATATTATCCCTCCTGTGAAATGTTTCCTATCAAAATGGATGTGAAATAATAATTCTGGTTCTACTACTTTTTAGCCATGAAACCATGGGAAAGTTTCTAAATATCATAACTTCAATTTATTCATTCAAAACATGATAGTAATTATGGTCCCTAACTGATCACATTGGTACGAGGATTAAATTAAATGACAAGTAAATCTTGTAAAAATGCTCTGTATAGCATTTAGTATATAATAACCTCAATAGACACTAGTAGTTATTATTGTTGTTGCTGCTGCTGCTATTGCTGCTACTATTAAGCAGTGTATTATATCTTCATTTGGAACTCAAGAGCATTTGAGTTCTGCCTCTTTTATTGAACTTTTCTAATTCCAACTTTTGTTAGGACTATTTACCTACATAGTTGATATCTGTCATTAACTCCTTCCAGCTATTAGAATATGAGAACAAGAACCATGTCTTCCTTATCTTACTGTGTAGAAGCTTACTATATTTTTGTTGAATTTTAGTAAATAGAATTCTATTTCCTTCTGGTCCCTTTTGGCATTTTTTATCCCCTCCTCTTTTGTTCAGTTCCAAAGAAAGCAGCAATGATTAGTGTAAGAATGTAAGACATTTCATTGTAATATTTTCCTTCTATCTTTGAATAGATTCTAGCTTTCCTTTGCTTCACCTCTCACAGCAAATTGTTTGCTTAGGGATTATGCTGACTGGGGGTAAATGGGTACAGGGCTTAGCCTTGGAGTTAATAATAGAACTTGTAGGCCTGATTAAAGGAAGGGAAAGTCTGTCTTTCTGTACTTTTTTCAAACACTATCATTTATACTTTATTTTCAAATAAGGAAAGGCAGCCAATNCTTGGGCATTTGAAAGCATATAAGAAAAGTCAAAGACTCATTCTC
The DNA here is from genome assembly GCF_008692635.1 of Crocuta crocuta. NCBI lineage: Eukaryota > Metazoa > Chordata > Mammalia > Carnivora > Hyaenidae > Crocuta > Crocuta crocuta. The sequence continues at coordinate 5,455 of NW_027531674.1, read as the reverse complement.
AATCTTAAAAAGAGCTCAGTTTAGCTCTGTAATGTCTTTCCTGAGCTATTACACAGAACTCTAAAATATTAAGAAAAAGAAAGAGTAAAACCTATCCTTATTTTGAGCATTTTTTGAGTCACATTTAGGCAAAATCATGAAACAAAGACATTTGTCATGCATCCATGTACTATGCCCCTGGTCCATGTATGTAACCCTTTTATTGCCCTCTTCAGATGATGGATACCAAATGTTTGCTCCCTATATTCAAATGCAAAACCAAGTATCCATCTCTCATTTACACTTTGATACAAATCACTGAAAACAGCTTAGGGAGTTTCAGTGGGTGTGTGTATGTATGTGTATTATACATTTTAAACAGAAATCAGAACTTTAAGTCTAAAAGATGTCACTTTGATGGTTTTAAACATTAAACATTAGTCAATACGGGAAGTGGTGGTAGAAATTCTGAGACAATAAAGAAGCTTTCATGGGGCTTTTGATTCCACATCACATAGGTTACCAGCTTTGCCTATATATGACACTCCATCTTACCAAAATTGCTGTCTAATTGGTTTAAGGCTTAATAACAAAATTATTAATTTTTCCCTTTCAAGACTCAAGGTAAGCAGTTGTTCCTGTGTTCATATTCTCTGAAGATCAATAAACAAAGGGGAAACTAATAAAAGATAAGCTCAACTAAGTTGATAACTAGGAGGTCATTCTGGGTTTATCATATCTTCCTCGGGGAAAAGTAAGGGAAAAATAATCAACAATCATCTTAAGCAAGGACTTAAAAATAAGTTTATGAAGGTGTTCATTCTCTCTTAGGCCCATAAAAGGCTGCATAAAGACATAGTCGACTTGTTTCTTGGCTGCCCCCTTTATCTACAAGGTCACTTGGATAGAATGTTTATATGACAGTAAAAATTATGTTTAGCAAAGAATTAAATAGCAAAAATGGCAGTAGAGAAGCAGAATTGCAAGTCTCAATCCACTTTACGTATCTCTCATTTTCTCTGCAGCCTATATTTCTCTTTTTTCTCTGAGAAGTGAGAGAAGATTCCCTAACTGGAAAGAATAAAATATATGAATGTGTTGATGGCACAGCTTCACACTTGAGAAAATTCTGTGCCTAATTCCTTTCCTCAGGGAAGCAAAGAAGAGAAATCTGGTTTTGTGTAAAACTTGCACAACAAGGTGTGGCTGAAATTCCTCTCAGTAAGAACTGGCATGTGTAATTACATCTGTCTGGGACCATGGCTCTCCCAACTGAGAAAGTTAGTCATTTGGGTTCGTGAAATCATGTCCTCTATAAAGACAAGTTTTGCACAAGTTAAATTAATAATATTTTTTAAGATTTTATTTTTAAGTAATCTCTACACCCAACATGGGGGTTTGAACTCATAACTCCATGATCAAGAGTTGTATGCTCTACCAAATGAGCCAGCCAGCTGCCCCTATACAAGTTAGATTATATAGATGGCCTCAATGAAAGCACATTACAATGCAAGGGTGGAAGAGCCCACAACTTATTAGAACTCAAGTAATAAAACTCTGTTCCATTCAGCAGAAACAAAACTGAGCTACTAACATCTTGCTTACAATTTGGAATTATTTTCTAAAAGTGAGATGTCTGTTTGGGAACAAAACAGAAGAATGATTATTACCAACAATTGTTATGAAAAACTTATTTCATCTACCTCGTCTACTGTTGTCAATAAAAAATGACAACTTTGACTTTCCTTGAGGGTATTAACAAGTCTCATTCATTCTGATAGGATAGGAATATTAAAAATCTATGGTCTCGCAAGCAGACAAAATTCTGAATTCTTGTGTCAATGTCAAAGTCTGTCAGATTTTGAAAGCCAAAATATCTTATTCCCAGAAACATATGGAAACCCAGAGGAATGATTAACTCATTACATTTAACTAAAAAGGACTTATTGACCATTTGTTCAGCATCCAGCCCTGGATGTGGTGGAAAATGCAAAAGGATATGGTAAGGCCTTTAATATCAAGGAGTTTATGAAGACCACACCTGAACATCTTGAAGGTCAGGGGCCAGTGACTTCTTTAGTTCTGTGTGGTTGTCAATAAAGTTAAGCCATAGTAAGTTCAGACAGGCTTAAAGCAAAAGCAGAAAACAAGGAAAGATTAAGGAATAATAGAGGAACTGGGAGAGTATGAAAAGACAGAAGAAAGATTGTGTGAGACTGAAAAAAAAAAGTAAGGTACAAAAGATGGGGGGATGAGGGAGAATTAGTTAGGAAGAAGAAAGGCCATGTTGGGGACCTAAACTTTAGGCTGCCTCCTTTTTTTAATTAATAGCCACAACAACTTTAAAAGTGTTGTATTCCTGAGACCCTGGGTAACTAAGTTGGTTAGCTTCCAACTCTAGGTTTGGGTTACATCATTATTTTACAGTTCTTGAGTTGGAGCCCTGCATTGGGCTCTGTGCTGACACTGTGGAACCTCCTTGGGATTTTCTCTCCTTCTCTCTCTCTGAACCTCCCCACTCATTCTCTGTCTCTTTCTCAAAGTAAATAAACATTTTTTTAAAAAGTCTTGTATTCCTTAAGTCAAAAGCCAAGATCCACAAGTGGGTTAGCTGTGATTCTATGCTGAAGTCAATTGAAGGAAGGAAAAAGGATAGGGGCTTTGGCATGCTCTAATCCCATCCTCTGTGTCTATCACAAGTTTAAGGCCGTAGAAGTCCTTAAGCTTGCATTGAGAATGAATCTTGCCTTCTTATTGCATAAAACATTGAGACTTGAATAGTATTGGACCATCTTGTCTCTTATTAGGGAAGCTAAATCTCCAGTCAATAAGTGACTCGGCTATTATATTGCCCCTTGAGAAGCAGCTCTGGGTTTGTTTGCTTATTCATTCTTGAAATTGGATTCCGGATGCTGGAGAAAGGAGAGGCTGTTTTCTGAGGAAATTAGAGATTGTGTTAGGGCAGCATGTCTTCACCATCCTTCTCCATTTGCTGTGAAGGAGGATCAGATGAGATGATGGATAGTTGTGGTGTTCACGGATGTTGAATATGTCTTATCTGAATTCCCAGCAATTAGGGCTATTCAGCTTTAACCTTTTGGCTGGACGATACATTTCACCAGATGTACCAAAAGCACTGACTAAATTTGTCTTTACTTCTATGTTGCCTCCTATTTGCCTGAATTCTTTCCCTTAGATACAAATATAGTCTATTTAAAAAGACGCTGTGGACACATTTCAAAGTATAATTATGGAATACACTTTTTTCTCCTTACCACAATTAGGTTTTTGTATAAAAAAGGCTATGCAAGTTCTCTGGGCTGCTTTTCTGGAGATACCCATTTCCTTTAAAGAATTCTTTATTCTTTGAGGGGAGAGAGGCAAGATGGCGAAGAATTAGGGAGCTCCGTACATTTCACTCGCCCCCATCTCTCAAACGGAGAAGGCCTAAAGCCATAGGAACCATTACAGAATCCAGGACTTTGGGAGGAAAAGGAGACAGAGTCGCTGAGAAAACATTTTAGCATGAGTACGAACTGGGGANACACAGAGGGATCCGGTTTCCTGCTCTCCAGCTGACCCTAGGTGGGACGCACTCGTCCCAGGTGACCCTGGGGGAAACTGCTCCCTGCTCACCATTTCGATCTGGAGGGGACACGGGGTGGCCACGCCTTTGTGCTTCTGGCTCGGCTGGATCCACACGGGGGAGGCGAGAGGCTTGAAACTGCTCTGAAGGACTCGCCTGCGACTTTATATTTCAGGCGACTGGACACAGAGGGACACAGTTTCCTGCTATCCAGCTGACCCTAGGTGGGACACATTGGTCCCAGGTGACCCGGGGTGAAACTGTTCCTCTCTCGCCAGCCTGACCTGGAGGAGAAGGGAGCAGCAGCTTCTGGCTCGATCCCCAGGGGGAAGCCAAGAGGCTTGAAACTGCTCTGAGGGGCTCGCCTGCGAGTTTATATTTCGGGCAATTTCAATGGAATATGCAGACTGAGATCTGGAAACGAGGCCTGGCTTGGGATATAGAGCACGGCCCACCTTGGCTCTATATATGCAGCCAAGAATCCGCTATCCAGCAAGCCTGTAATTCAGGATAGAAGGAGAAATAAAAGTCTTTCAAATAAATAAACATTGAAAGAACTTGTCACCACTAAACCAACCCTACAAGAAATACTTAGGGGGACTCTTTGAGGGAAATGTTGCAAGGACCTCATGGCACCGGAGACACCACCACAATCATAAATCCCACAAAGGACACGATGACACTAAACCCATATTTTTCAATAATAACACTGAATGTAAACGGACTAAATGCCCCAATAAAGAGACATAGGGTAGCAGAATAGATTTTTTTTTAAAATCCATCTATTTGCCGTCTACAAGAAACTCATTTTACACTGGAGGACATCTTCAGATTGAAAGTAAGGGGATGGAGAAATATCTATCATGCTACTGGAAGTCAAAATAAAGCTGGAGTAGCTATACTTATATCAGACAAACTGGACTTTAAAGTAAAGACCGTAACAAAGGCATCGTTTCATGTGTCTGTTGGCCATCTGGATATCCTCTTTGGAGAAGTGTCTGTTCATATCTTCTGCTCATTTCTTCACTGGGTTGTTTGTTTTTTGGGTGTGGAGTTTGGTGAGTTCCTTATAGATTCTGGATATTAACCCTTTATCTGATATGTCATTTGCAACTATCTTTTCCCATTCCGTTGGTTGCCTATTAGTTTTGTGGGTTGTTTCCTTTGCTTTGCAGAGGCTTTTAATCTTGATGAGGTCTCTACAGTTCATTTTTGCTCTTGAATCCCTTGCTTTTGGGGATGTGTCAAGTAAGAAGTTGCTGCAGTGGAGGTCAAGGAGGTTGTTTCCTGCTTTCTCCTCTAGGGTGTTGATAGCTTCCTGTCTCACGATCAGGTCCTTTATCCATTTTGAGTTTATATTTGTGCATGGTGTGAGAAAATGATCTAGTTTCATTCTTCTGCATGTTGCTGTCCAGTTCTCCCAACACCATCTGTTAAAAAGGCTGTCTTTTTTCCATTGGATATTCTTTCCTGCTTTGTCAAAGAT
>NW_027531674.1:0-211 GCF_008692635.1 Crocuta crocuta | reverse complement strand
CTTTGGCTATTTGGGCTCTTTTGTGGTTCCATACAAATTTTAGGATAGTTTGTTCTAGTTTTGAGAAGTATGCTGGTGCAATTTTGATTGGAATTGCATTGAATGTGTAGATTGCTTTTGGTAGTAATGACATCTTAACTATATCTATGCTTCCTATCCGTGAGCTTGGAACATTTTTCCATTTCTTTGTGTCTTCTTCAATTTCCTTCAT
>NW_027531673.1:0-758 GCF_008692635.1 Crocuta crocuta | reverse complement strand
CAAGTGGAAATGTTACACATGGTAGATGGAGGGTAAAGATGTTCCTCATTTCAGAAAACTGTTCCATAGTATCTACCCAAGCCAAGCTGAGGCGAGCTCTGTGACTCAACGCTTTCATGCCTTGACACACCACTGGGAAGTGAGTGCATAACTCTACCAAAGACATTGAAAGCATGTTCTTAAAAACTGTATTGATAACATATTCAAATCTGAACTCATTCATTAATTGAAAAGTGAAGATATTGTGACATTTCTTGTAACAACAAACTATTCTGCAGTGAAAAGGGACAAGTTACTGCCACACTAACAATGTAGAGGAAGTTCAAGGAACATGTTGAGTCAACAAGGCAAGACACCAAAAAGTACATTCTTTAAGGCTCCATTTACATCAAGTACAAGGACTGAGAAAGTCTGGGCTACCTGGTGAGGAAATTAGAAAGGTAGTTCCGCCCTCTGGTGGTAAGGATGGAGCATAGCATTTATTGGAAGGAGCATGAGGGAAAAGTGTGATGCTGGAGAGGGTGTGTCTGTCTGGATCTGAGTGGTGGTGAGAGGGGGGATGTNATGTATCCGCTCATGTTTACCCAGGTGTACACTTTAAATTCACATTATAACAGTTAAGGCACTTTATTTTTTAAATGAGTGGGTTCAACAATGAGTAGGCATTATGGGCTCAGGATCAGATGTTTTTCTCATCTTCTTCCCTACAAGCGTTGGTACCTTGAACAACCTGAACTCTGAGAACTTCTCATCTCTAG
>NW_027531672.1:0-678 GCF_008692635.1 Crocuta crocuta | reverse complement strand
AAACAAATGAAAATGAAAATACAACAATACAAACTCTATGGGATGAGGCAAAGGCAGTCTGAAGAGGAACGTACATTGCACTCCCAGCCTATTTCAAGAAATTAGAAAAAGCGCAAGTGAAACTCTAACAGCATACCTAAAGCAACTAGAGGAAGAGCAACAAGAGCACCCCAAACCCATAGGAAAAGAGAAGTGATAAAAATCNTCAGGGCAGAAATAAACAATATAGAAACAACAACAACAACAAAAAAAACAAAGCAAAAAACAGTTGAACAGATCAAGGAAACCAAGAGTTGGCTTTCAGAAAAAAGAAACAAAATTAACAAAACTCTAGCCAGGCTTCTCAAAAAGAAAAGAGAGCATCCAAATAGACAAAATCATGAATGAAAATGGACTTATTTCAACCAATCCCTCAGAAATATAAGCAATTATCAGGGAATAATATGAAAAATTATATGCCAACAAATTGGACAACTTAGAAGAAATGGATAAATTCCTAAACACATACTCAATACCTAAATTCACATGGGAAGAGATAGAAAACTTGAACAGATCTATAACTAGTGAAGAAATTGAATCAGTTATCCAAAATCTCCCAACAAATAAGATCCCTGTGCCAGATGGCTTCCCTATGGAATTCTACCAGACATTTATTTATTTATTTATTTATTTATTTAT
>NW_027531671.1:1198-1422 GCF_008692635.1 Crocuta crocuta | reverse complement strand
ACCACAAGCATGAACTCCATAAAGGACACAAAGACTCTAAACCCATGTATCTCAATAATAACAGAGAATGTAAATGGGCTGAATGCTCCAATCAAAAGACATAGCGTAGTAGAATGGATAAAAAAACAAAATCCATCTATATGCTGTCTACAAGAAACTCATTTTAGACTGGAAGATACCTTCAGATTAAAAGTAAGGGGATGGAGAAATATATATCATGCTAC
>NW_027531671.1:497-882 GCF_008692635.1 Crocuta crocuta | reverse complement strand
TGGACCAGATGGATCTGACAGATATATTTAGAACTCTACATCCTGAGGCCAGGGAATTTACTTTCTTCTCAAGTGCACATGGCACATTCTCCAAGATAGATCACATACTGGGACATAAAGCAGCCCTCAATAAATATAAAAGATCTCAGATCATAATACTTTGAAACTTGAAATCAATTACAGGAAGAGGTCTGGAAAACCCCAAAGAACATGGAGGTTAAAGACCACCCTACAAAAGAATGAATGGGCCAATCAGGCAATTAGGGATGAAATTAAAAAATATATGGAAACAAATGAAAATGAAAACATAATCTAAAATCTATGGGATGCGGCAAAGGCAGTCCTAAGAGGAAAGTACATTGCTCTCCAGGCCTATTTCAAGAGA
>NW_027531671.1:0-232 GCF_008692635.1 Crocuta crocuta | reverse complement strand
CCAAATAGACAAAATCATGAATGAAAATGGAATTATTACAACCAACCCCTCAGAAATACAGGCAATTATCAGGGAATACTGTGAAAAACTATATGCCAACAAATTTGACAACCTAGAAGAAATGGACAAATTCCTAAATGCACATCCACTACCAAAATTCACAAGGGGAGAAATAGGAAATCTGAATACACCCATAACTAGTGAAGAAATCGAATCAGTGATCAAAAATCTC
>NW_027531670.1:388-705 GCF_008692635.1 Crocuta crocuta | reverse complement strand
GATGCAAAAATCCTCAACAACATACTTGCAAATCGAATTCAATAGCACATAAAATGTACTATCTACCAAGATCAAGTGGGATTCATTCCTGAGTTACAGGGATGGTTAAATATTCATAAATCAATCAATGGGATACATCACATCAACAAAAGAAATGATAAAAAATCATATAATCCTGTCAATAGATGCAGAAAAAGCATTTGACAAAATACAGCATCACTTCTTAATAAAGACGCTTGAGAAAGTCTGGATAGAAGGAACTTACTTAAACATCATAAAAGCCATCTATGAGAAGCCTCAGCTAACATCATCTTCAA
>NW_027531670.1:0-257 GCF_008692635.1 Crocuta crocuta | reverse complement strand
CTAGCATCAGCCATCAGACAACAAAAGGAAATTAAAGGCATCAGAACTGGCAAAGAAGAAGTCAAACTTTTAATTTTTGCGGACGACACGATACTCTACATAGAAACCCCGACAGAATCCACCAGAAGCCTACTAGAACCGATCCAAGAATTCAGCCAAGTTGCAGGGTACAATATCAATGTACAAAATCGGTTGCATTTTACAATATCAATGTACAAAATCGGTTGCATTTTTATACACCAACAATGAAGCAACAG
>NW_027531669.1:0-751 GCF_008692635.1 Crocuta crocuta | reverse complement strand
TCAAAACTTAGTAAGGGCCAGAAACACTCTTCCCATTTAATCATCTGAAAACCAGAGCCTACTCAGCCTGTGACCCACGGTCCTGTATTTGTTGACTCTGTTTTATGCAAAATACTTGAATTTTTTTCAGCATTTTATTTTACTTATGACTTCTNTTTTAAAAAAATATACAATGCTTCAAAATTTTGCGTGTCATCCTTGCACAGGGACCATGCTAGTCTTCTCTGTGTTGTTCCCATTGTAGTGCATGTGCTGCCAAGTGAGCACTACTTCTGACGACTTTTGGACCTACATTATTTAAACGTGCCTATTACTCATGAATGCCACTTCTATTTTTACTTTAAGAATTCGACCCCTGAGTTCTAATGTACTTACTATTCCAATTGTTGGGTTTAAATCCTTGAGCCGTGTAGATTTTATTTGGTGTCTCTACATATTCTCATCAGACAAACTTAATTACATGGTTGTTCCCTGAATGTAATACGATATTCACTATATATTAAGGGGTCATACAGCTCTTGCCAGAAGTGGATTTTACAAGGAAGGGGACAGATGGGCCTAGACGAGCCTTCCAGAGCCTGATAAAAGTCTGATAGAGCAAAGAATCCTTGCCAGGACACAGGACGGCTAGATGCACCCTATAGACCTGCCGTCGGCTCAAGGCTCCAGACTCAGCCTGAGCTGCAGGACGCTCGGCGCGATCTCGGGCCCGGCGCGTCCCTCACCAACGCCCGCGCGCGGAAGGGAAGAA
>NW_027531668.1:0-517 GCF_008692635.1 Crocuta crocuta | reverse complement strand
ACAAGTTACTCACAATCCAAGATTTTACTGTGTGTCTATAGATGTGTATATAATATAATGTATACTATATATAATTNTTTAATATATATTTTTTGCTGATCTATAGGATTCTTGGTTCTGAAACTTATGCATGTCATGTCCCAGATATGCAACATCAGTCCCATGAGAGAGGAAACACTTCAATGAAGTAAGCCACAGAAAGGAGATTCAAACTGGGTAAAGCCACATGTAGGTCAAGATTTTTCAAATCTTCTTCCTCAAGCTGAAGCTTCCAGCTCCTAGACAATAATACATGTTTCTCTTGCCAGACACCCAAGCATATCTCTCCCCTCTTGGTCATAAGAGTCTCTAGAATTCTGTTTAGGTGCCAGCAATGTGAGGTGAAGAATGAACCTGGCTGGCAGGCTCACAACCACCTAATTGTGTTGACCTTCCTTTAATCCAATACGTTCCTTCACTTTTAACTTAAAATAAATGCCATGTTTGCTTTCTAGACATTAGTGAGATGCCTTACTAG
>NW_027531667.1:0-519 GCF_008692635.1 Crocuta crocuta | reverse complement strand
GCTAACATCATCTTCAATGGGGAAAAACTGAGAGCTTTCCCCCTGGGAGCAGGAACACGACAGGGATGTTCACTTTTGTTTAACATAGTGCTGGAAGTCCTAGCATCAGCAATGAGACAACAAAAGGATATCAAAGGCATCAGAATAGGCAAAGATGAAGTAAAACTTTCACTTTTCGCAGAGGACATAATACTCTACATAGAAAACCCAACACACTCCACCAGAAGCCTACTAAAACTCATCCATGAATTCAGCAAAGTCGCAGGGTACAAAATCAACGTACAGAAATGGGTTGCATTTCTATACACCAAAAATGAAACAACAGAAAGAGAAATCAAGAAACTGATCCCATTCACAATNGCAAAAAAAAAAAAAAAAACCATAAATACTTAGGAATAAATCTAACCAAAGATATAAGAGATCTGTATGATGATAACTATAGAAAACTTAGAATAGAATAGGATATCCTTCGATATTGAAGAAGACGCAAAGAAATGGAAAAACATTCCATGCTCATGG
>NW_027531666.1:0-243 GCF_008692635.1 Crocuta crocuta | reverse complement strand
CATGGCACATTCTCTAAGAGAGATCACACACTGGGACATAAAGCAGCCCTCAATAAATATAAAAGATTTGAGATCATACCATGCACACTCTCAGATCACAATGCTTTGAAACTTGAAATCAATTACAGGAAGAAGTCTGGAAAACCTCCAAAAATATGGAGGTTAAAAAACACCATACTAAAGAATGCATGGGCCAATCAGGCAATTAGAGAAAAAATTGAAAAATATATGGAAACAAATGAA
>NW_027531665.1:0-631 GCF_008692635.1 Crocuta crocuta | reverse complement strand
TGTAGCTGGGAAATCTGGTTATATGCTTTAAACTGTTCTTTGTCTTTCTTATTTTTCCTTTTCTTCTTTTTTTAAGTATTTTTATTTTCTATTTTTGGCCTTCTCTCCTCCCTCTATTCTCTTTACTTTTTCGTTTTCCATTTTGGTTTGAGTATTTGTTGAATCTGTCTGTATGTTTGTGTGCCTTTGTTCCCTGTGTGTTTGTCTGTCTGTTTTCTTCTCCAGGGCTACCTCAAGAAACAAGCCAAAGTACACATGGTGGAGAATCCCAAATACCACTACGAGTAGGAAAGTAAAATAACCAAGGTCTCAATAAGAGACACCAAGAGGGAATGTAAACTGGTACAGCCCCTCTGGAAAACAGTGTGGAGNNNTTCTTGGGTACAGCAGCGCTCAGATGTGCAGAGAGCATAACAAGCTTTTAAAACTAACAAGAGATAGAAAGCTAACCAAAATGATGAAATGAAAGAGCTCTCCTCCAAAGAAATCCCAAGAAGAATTGACAGCTCAAGAACTGCTCAAAACAGATATAAGCAACATAACTGAACAAGATTTTAGAATAATCATAAAATTAATCGCTGGGCTTAAAAAAGCATGGAGGACATCAAAGAAACTATGGCTACAAACACCA
>NW_027531664.1:0-223 GCF_008692635.1 Crocuta crocuta | reverse complement strand
TTTCATATATATGAAAGATGGACTATGTTTCATATGTGCATGAAAGATGTACTATATTTCATATGTACATGAAAGATGGACTATATTTCATATGTACATGAAAGATGGACTATATTTCATATGTACATGAAAGATGGACTATATTTCAAATGTATATGAAATATGGACTATAATGTGTTAGTAGCAATATGGTACTTGCAAGGTAAATAGAAAACTGAGCTCT
>NW_027531663.1:0-461 GCF_008692635.1 Crocuta crocuta | reverse complement strand
AGACAGTATGGTATTGGCACATAAACAGACACATAGACCAATGGACTAGAATAGATAACTCAGATTTGGACTGAAAAATGTACAGCCAACTAATCTTTGACAAATCAGGAAAGAGTATCCAATAGAAAAAGACAGCCTCTTTAACAGATTGTGCTGGGAGAACTGGACAGCAACATGCAGAAGAATGAAACTAGATCATTTTCTCACACCATACACANTAAACTGAACATGGGTAAAGGACCTGAATGTGAGACAGGAAACCATCAAAACCGTAGAGGAGAAAGCAGGAAACAATCTCCTTGACCTCCACCGCAGCAATTTCTTACTGACACATCCCGAAAGGAAAGGGAATGAAGAGCAAAAATGAACTATTGGGACCTCATCAAGATAAAAACTTTTGCCCGGCAAAGGATGCTATCCATAAAACTAATAGGCAACTGATAGAATGGGAAAAGATAGTT
>NW_027531662.1:0-669 GCF_008692635.1 Crocuta crocuta | reverse complement strand
AATGTTGAACCAGCCCTGTAACACAGGAATGAATCCCACTTGATCATGCTGGATGATTCTTTTTATGTGCTGCTGGATTCGATTTGCAGGGATCTTGTTGAGGATTTTTGCATTGGTATTCATCAAGGATATTGGCCTGTAGTTCTCTTTTTTTGCTGGATCTCTGTCTGGCTTGGGTATCAGTGTGATGCTGGCTTCATAAATGAGTCCGGGAGTTTTCCTTCGATTTCTGTTTTTTGGAATAGCTTGAGAAGAATTGGGATTAATTCTGTTTTAAATGTCTGGTAGAATTCCCCAGGGAAGCCATCAGGTCCAGGGCTCTTATTTGTTGGGAGATTTTTGATTACTGATTCGATTTCTTCACTCGTTATGGGTCTGTTCAGGTTCTCTATTTCTTCCCGTGTGAATTTTGGTAGTGAGTGTGTNGAATTTGTCCATTTCTTCTAAGTTGTCCAATTTGTTGGCATATAATTTTTCATAGTGTTCCCTGATAATTGCTTGTAGTTCTGAGGGGTTGGTTGTAATAAGTCCATTTTCATTCATAATTTTGTCTATTTGGGTGCTCTCTCTTTTCTTTTTAATAAGTCTGGCTAGAGGTTTATCTATTTTGTTTATTTTTTCAACAAACCAACTCTTGGATTCATTGATCTGTTCAATTGTTTCTTTGGT
>NW_027531661.1:459-761 GCF_008692635.1 Crocuta crocuta | reverse complement strand
ATATCCAAAGTAATATTGAAGAAGAAAACCAAAATGGGAGGCATCGCTATCCCAAACTTAAGCCTCTACTACAAAGCTGTAATCATCAAGACAGTACGGTATTAGCACAAAAACAGACACATAGACCAATGGAATAGAATGGAGAACTCAGATTTGGATCTAAAAGTATACAGCCAACTAATCTTTGACAAAGCAGGAAAGAGTATCCAATGGAAAAAAGACAGCCTCTTTAACAGATGGTGCTGGGAGAACTGAACAGCAACATGCAGAAGAATGAAACTAGATTATTTTCTCACACCATG
>NW_027531661.1:0-256 GCF_008692635.1 Crocuta crocuta | reverse complement strand
TCTTTAACCTACATGTTTTTGGAGGTTTTCCAGACTTCTTCCTGTGATTGATTTCAAGTTTCATAGCATTATGATCTGAAAGTGGGCATGGTATGATCTCAATTCTTTTATATTCATTGAGGGCTGCTTTATGTCCCAGTATGTGATCTATCTTGGAGAATGCGCCCTGCGCACTTGAGAAGAAAGTGAATTCCACGGCCTCAGGATGTAATGTTCTAAATATATCTGTCAAATCCATCTGGTCCAATGTGTCATT
>NW_027531660.1:521-758 GCF_008692635.1 Crocuta crocuta | reverse complement strand
ATCGGATATGTCATTTGCAACTATCTTTTCCCATTCCATTGGTTGTCTCTGAGTTTTATGGATTGTTTCCTTTGACGTGCAGAAGCTTTTGATCTTGATGAGGTCCCAACAGTTTATTTTTGCTCTTGATTCCCTTGCTTTTGGGGATGTGTCAAGTAAGAAGTTGCTGTGGTGGAGGTCAAGGAGGTTGTTTCCTGCTTTTTCCTCTAGGGTGTTGATAGTTTTCTGTCTCACGTT
>NW_027531660.1:0-457 GCF_008692635.1 Crocuta crocuta | reverse complement strand
GCATGTTGCTGTCCAGTTCTCCCAACAGCATCTGTTAAAAAGGCTGTCTTTTTTCCATTGGATATTCTTTCCTGCTTTGTCAAAGATTAGTTGGCTGTATACTTTTGGGTCCACTTCTGAGTTCGCAATTCTGTTCCATTGGTCTATGTGTCTGTTTTTGTGCCAATACCATACTGTCTTGATGATGACAGCTTTGTAGTAGAGACTAAAGTATGGGAGGGTGATACCTCCCGTTTTGGTTTTATTCTTCGATACTGCTTTGGCTATTCGGGGTCTTTTGTGTTTCCATATAAATTTTAGGATAGTTTGTTCTAGTTTTGAGAAGGATGCTGGTGCAATTTTGATTGGGATTGCATTGAATGTGTAGATTGCTTTGGGTAGTAAGGACATTATAACTATATTTATTCTTCCAATCCATGAACGTGGAATGTTTTTCCATTTCTTTGTGTCTTCTTCA
>NW_027531659.1:0-547 GCF_008692635.1 Crocuta crocuta | reverse complement strand
CTCTCTCTCTCCTAGAAATAAATTTAAAAAAAATTTTTTTTAAATAAAATAAAATAAAACAATTAATCACAAACAGAAACAAGCTTATAGATAAGAATGTGCTAATAGCAAGGGACTTAAATACTCCCCTTACAGCAATGGATAGGTCACCCAGACAGAAAATCACTAAAGAAATAACGGACTTGAAAGACACATTGGACCAGATGGATCTGAAGGATAAATTTAGAACTTTACATCCCGAGGCCAGGGAATTTACTTTCTTCTCAAGTGCGCATGGCACATTCTCCAAGATAGATCACATACTGGGACATAAANAAGCAGCCCTCAATAAATATAAAAGAATTGAGATCATATCATGCACACTCTCAGATCATAATGTTTTGAAACTTGAAATCAATTACAGGAAGAAGTCTGGAAAACCTCCAAAAACATGGAGGTTAAAGAACACCCTACTAAAGAATGAATGGGCTAATCAGGCAGTTAGAGAAGAAATTAAAAAATGTATGGAAACAAAGGAAAATGAAAATACAACAATCCAAACTCTATG
>NW_027531658.1:0-507 GCF_008692635.1 Crocuta crocuta | reverse complement strand
TTTACTACATTTTTAATGAAAATACTGCTCTTCTGAGAATTTTTTTAAATCTTTGTTCCATCATATTTTGCAATCTTGATATCTTATCTGGGAAGACTATTCATCTAGAAAAACAACTACATTTCTTGGTCAAGAACACACTTGCTGCAGTCAGATGTCTTGAGTCAAATCCCAGCTCCACTATTTACTCACTGGAGAAGCAACTTTAAACATAACCATGGTGGGGCGCCTGGGTGGCTTAGTCGGTTAAGTGTCCGACTTTCGCTTAGGTCATGATCTCGCGGTTCGTGGGTTCGAGCCCCGCNCATCGGGCTCTGTGCTGCCTGCCAGCTCAGAGCCTGGAGCCTCTTTCAATCTGTGACTCCCTCTCTCTCTGACCCTCCCCTGCTCACGCTGTCTCTCTCTGTCCTAGAAATAAATTTAAAACAAACAAACAAACAAAAAAAACCATTAAACATAACTATGGTTACTCTGCAGATAAAATGAGTAAAAAATCCAGGTCATAAT
>NW_027531657.1:0-880 GCF_008692635.1 Crocuta crocuta | reverse complement strand
AAAAAAATATTTAAAATTTTTTTAATGTTTAGGTTTGAGAGAGAGAGAGTGCTNGAGTGCTAGCGGGGGAGGGACAGAGAGAGGGAGACACAGAATCCAAAGCAGGCTTCAGGCTCCTAGCTGTCAGCACAGAGCCCGAGGAGGGTTCAAACTCACAAACTGTGAGATTATGACCTGAACCAAAGTCAGACACTGAACAGATTGAGCCACGCAAGAGCCTTAAAAAAAAAAAAGTTTTTAATAAGCTATACCTTCCAGGTAAGGACAGGAAATAAGGGTTCATAAAATGAAAATCAATACATTGAAACAGACACACATACACATACAAAGATACATAAAAATAAGAAATATCAAACTCTTAAACTATTTGTAATCAAACACATACAAAGTCCGTTTTGCAGGCAAAGCATATTTATAAATCAATATGACAAAAGGCAATATAAACCTACAAAAACAAGATATAGAATTTAAATCGTCAGTACTTAGAAATCAAAATGGTCAATAGGTATTAAAACTTGTTCAATCTCATTTAAGATTAAATAACTACAAAATTTAAAGTAATTGGCTGAATACAATTTAAGATTTGGCATACAACCGGAAAAATAAATTACGGTTATCAGGATCCAGTGTTGCTGAGCTTGTTAAGACACACAGACTTGTTTATGCTTTTAATATGAATGTAAGTTAGCAAAAGATTTTTGGAGATAAATATCACATATGTGAACATTGAAGTATCTTACTTAGGTTAGATGGGGAGCTGTTAAAATATGTACCATTCTATAACTTATATACCTTTGTGTTTCCTTATATAATATTTATTAATTTTAAACAATAAAATTGTCAAGATGTACTCTTTAGTTTAGAAGTTCTGTATTGAAGA
>NW_027531656.1:263-912 GCF_008692635.1 Crocuta crocuta | reverse complement strand
ATTATATGTTACCTCCCAGGTATTATAAGAGTAATGATTATGCTTTTTTGTAGAGAGGCAAAAGGGGAGGCCCTGCACTGCAACAGTAATATTACTTATGTTATATTGATTATTATGATGATACACATGCTCAATTCCTCCACACACGGGTGGGGGGAAGAATGCAGTTTCTTTGGTGTCTACCTGTACTTCAGGTTCACCCCAAGAGACAGCTCTCCCAAGACGAGGATTAGGAACATAAGCCCAATAAGTATATTCTATCGCTTCCGCATACATTACCTGACAGGTAACCACAGCCATATTATCCTCTCCTTTCCTTCGAAAATGCAATTCTGCTGCTGATAGATTTTCTTTGCTCCAAATATTCAGACAATTTAAAGTAAGTAAGGTTTTATTCACGATGTCTTTTGGTTTCATACATCTCTCCTCTTCCCCGTTTTTCATTTTTTCACTATGCTCGGATAAAATACGATTAGCTCTTTCAATGATAGTTTTTCCTTGACTATTAAAAGGTATGCCAAAAGTATGAATTACATGATATTGGTATAAGAAATGAGCTAATTTTCAGATTGGTAGGCGGGAGCATTATCAGTTTTCAATTCAATTGGGACCCCCGTAACTGCAAAACAAGATTATAAATGAGTAATAA
>NW_027531656.1:0-256 GCF_008692635.1 Crocuta crocuta | reverse complement strand
CAGCCTTTTCAGAATGTAATGCAGTAGCCCATTGGAAATGTGTGCCTGTATCTATAGTATGATGGACGCATTTTTGTTGTCCAAAGGATGAAATAAAAATTACATCCACTTGCCATACCTGATTTGCTTGCAATCCTCTTAGGTTGACACCTGGTGGGGTAAATGGTAAGGTAAAAGGTGCACACATACAACAAGAGCGAACAATGTTTTCAGCTTGTTTTCGAGTAATAGCATAAGATTTTTTAATCCTTTAGAG
>NW_027531655.1:0-548 GCF_008692635.1 Crocuta crocuta | reverse complement strand
ATTTATATTCATCACATATCACTACTGCATTATTGGTTGGAATGTTGCATTGTCCAGATCTTAGAATGTCTCCAGTATTACCACACACACACACACACACACACACACACACACACACAAAGCCCATGTTGTAAAAAGCACAAGAAAATAAAACTGGAAAAGGGAAATAATATCTTATAATTGATCACTTTTTATGGTAATGAGCATTAGTAGTCACTTCCTGAAATCTGACTCCATTGAGAAACAAAATGGAGAATTGCAATGGATTTGATAAGAAACCTGCTGAGGGTACAAAATCAACATACAGNACAGAAATCAGTTGCATTTTTATACACCAACAATGAAGCAACAGAAAGAGAAATCAAGAAACTGATCTCATTCACAATTGCACCAAAAAAACATAAAATACCTAGGAATAAACCTAACCAAGGATACAAGAGATCTGTATGATGAAAACTATAGAAAACTTATGAGGGAAATAGAAGAAGACGCAAAGAAATGATAAAATATTCCATGCTCATGGATTGGAAGAATAAATATAGTTAAAA
>NW_027531654.1:0-503 GCF_008692635.1 Crocuta crocuta | reverse complement strand
TGGACTCTCCCTGGCTCGCCCCACGGCTCCTGTCACAGAAAACAGCGTACTGTGTCCGTCATTGGTGCATATGAGTGTCAGCCTCCTGAGTCCGAAAGGCTGGGGCTTGCGGACGGGGCCGTGTCTGCTCCCCCTGAATCCCTACAGCTGGGGGTGTGCCCTGAGGACGAGGCCAGGAAGGTGTGGGCACTGCGGACCTGCATTCAGTGCTNTTGTTGCCTGCAGGGAGGGGGAGGGTCACTGCCCCTGGCAGCAGGCTCCAGATGAGCTCTGCCTGGCGCAGGGGTGGGGTGGCTGGGAACGGGGGCTGCACGCAGGGCAGCGGCAGGAGCACAGTGGAGCAAGGGCAGGGACCAGAGTCGTCCTGCAGACAGTCAGAAATGGGTCTCCAGCTCTGGGCGCCAGCCCCACGGCAGGAAGGCGGCCCGCAGGGGAACATGCGGAGAAGTCCCTCCGATCGTTCACGGCCAGCACTGGGCAGACGGAAGGCAGGCAGGGCCTGG
>NW_027531653.1:518-782 GCF_008692635.1 Crocuta crocuta | reverse complement strand
CCAATCAAAAGACATAGGGTAGTAGAATGGATAAAAAACAAAATCGATCTATTTGCTGTCTACAGGGAACTCATTTTAGACTGGAGGACACCATTAGATTGAAAGTAAAGGGATGGAGAAATATCTATCATGCTCCTGAAAGTCAAAACAAAGCTGGAGTAGCTATACTTATATCAGACTAACTGGACTTTAAAGTAAAGACAGTAACACGGGATGAAGAAGGGCATTATATAATAATTACAGGGTCTATCCATCAGGAAGAGC
>NW_027531653.1:0-314 GCF_008692635.1 Crocuta crocuta | reverse complement strand
TGACAGATATATTTAGAACTCTACATCCTGAAGCCATGGAATTCACTTTCTTCTCAAGTGTGCATGGCACATTCTCCAAGATAGATCACATACTGGGACATAAAGCAGCCCTCCATAAATATAAAAGAATTGAGATCATACCATGCCCGCTTTCAGACCACAATGCTATGAAACTCAAAATCAATCACAGGAAGAAGTCTGGAAAACCTCCAAAAACATGAAAGTTAAAGAACACCCTACTAAAGAACGAATGGGCCAATCAGACAATGAGAGAAGAAATTAAAAATTATATGGAAACAAATGAAAATGAAACT
>NW_027531652.1:0-1312 GCF_008692635.1 Crocuta crocuta | reverse complement strand
GCACAGAGCCCAACGCGGGGCTCGAACCCACGAACCATGAGATAATGACCTGATCTGAAGTCGGACGCTTAACTGACTGAGTCACCCAGGCGCCCCTAA
Source organism: Crocuta crocuta (assembly GCF_008692635.1). NCBI lineage: Eukaryota > Metazoa > Chordata > Mammalia > Carnivora > Hyaenidae > Crocuta > Crocuta crocuta. The sequence continues at coordinate 1,213 of NW_027531652.1, read as the reverse complement.
GTCCATTGTTTCTTTACTGATTTACTGTCTAGTTGATCTAGCCATTGCTGTAAGTGGAGTATTAAAGTCCCATGCTATTAGCACATTCTTATCCATAAGTTTGTTTCTGCCTGTGATTAATTGTTTTATGTATTTGGGTGCCTCCATATTCAGTATGTAGACATTTATAATTGTTAGCTCTTCCGGATGCATAGACCCTGTAATTATTATATAATGCCCTTTTTCATCTCTTGTTACTGCTTTTACTTTAAACTCCAGTTTGTCTGATATAAGTATGGCTACTCCAGCTTTCTTTTGACCTCCAGTAGCATGATAGATATTTCTCCATCACCTTACTTCCAATCCGAAGGTGTCCTCAGGTTTAAAATGAGTCTCTTATAGACAGCAAATAGATGGATTTTGGTTTTTTATCTATTCTGCTACCCTATGTCTTTTGATTGGAGCATTTAGTTCATTTGCATTCAGTGTTATTACTGAAAAATATGGGTTTAGAGTCACTGTGTTCTCTGTATGATTCATGTTTATAGTGATGTCTCTGGTACCTTGCGTTCCTTGCAACATTTCCCTCATAGAGTCCCCCTCAGGATTTCTTGTGGGGCTGGTTTAGTGGTGATGAATTCTTTCAGTTTTTCTNGATGAATTCTTTCAGTTTTTCTTTATTTGGGAAGACATTTATCTCTCCTTCTATTCTGAATGACAGGCTTGCTGGATAGAGGATTCTTGGCTGCATATTTTTTCTTTTCGTCACATTGAAGATTTACTGCCGTTCCTTTCTGACCTGCCAAATTTCAGTAGATAGGTCTGTTACCACTCTGATAGGTCTCCCTTTGTATGTTAGGGCCCTTTTCTCCCAAGCTGCTTTCAGAATTACCTCTTTGTCCTTATATTTTGCCAGCTTCCTATGATATGTAATGTAGAATATTGATTCAAGTTCCATCTGAGGGGAGTTCTCTGTGCCTCTTGGATTTCAAGGCCTGTTTCCTTCCCCAGATTGGGAAAGTTCTCAGGTATAATTTGTTCAAGTACTCCTTGAACACCTTTCTTTCTCTCTTCCTCTTCTAGAATTTCTGTGATACAGATATTGTTCCATTTGATTGCATCACTCAGTTCTCGAACTTTCCTTTTATGCTCCTGGATGAGTTTATCTCTCATCTCTCTTTTTTTGGCTCCCCCCCTTTTTTTTTTTACAAATAGTTTATTGTCAAATTGGTTT
>NW_027531651.1:230-523 GCF_008692635.1 Crocuta crocuta | reverse complement strand
AGTTTCTTTGGAGGAGAGCTCTTTCATTTCATCATTTTAGTTAACCTCTCTGGCTCTTGTTAGTTTTAAAATCCTGTTATGCTCTCTGCACCTATGAGTGTTGCTGTATCCAAGATGACTCTTTGACTATCCAGGGCCTATCCTTTCAGAGAGTGTTTTTTGATTGGTATCTATTGGTCTTTCTTGTTGGGACCTTGGTTATTTTATTTTCCTATTCGTAGTGATATTTGGGACTCTCTACCTTGTGTACTCTGGCTTGTTTCTTGAGGTAGCCCTGGAAAAGAAAACAGACA
>NW_027531651.1:0-221 GCF_008692635.1 Crocuta crocuta | reverse complement strand
GTACAGGGACACACAGATGCACAGACTAATTCAACTAACATGCAAACCAAGAGAGAAAATGTAAAAGTTAAGAGAAAAGATGGAGGAGGGAGGGCAAATAATAGAGAGTATAAAATACATGAAAGGGTCAAAAAGGAGAAAAGAAAAGGAAAACAGAAAACCGATGGACAAAGAATGGTTTAAAGCATGTAACCAGATTTCCCAGCTAGTTAAATAGCCAT
>NW_027531650.1:0-902 GCF_008692635.1 Crocuta crocuta | reverse complement strand
TCTCTTTTTCTCTGTATCTCAAAAATAAATTTAAAAATAAAACATTTAAAAAAAGAAAGCATAGGGTGCTGGCAAGATGGCAGAGAAGTAGGGAGCTCCGTGCATTTCGCTTGCATCCGTCTCTCAAACAGAGAAGATCTGAAGTCATAGGACACTGAGCCACAGGAGTTTGGGAAGAGAAAGAGACAGAATACACTGGGAAGGAAACCTCACAAGTGGGGCTACGTCAAGAAACGAGCCAAAGTACACATGGTGGAGAGTCCCAAATACCGCTATGAGTAGGGAAACAAAATAACCAAACTCTCAACAAAAGAATCCAAGAGACGTCATTCAAAGAACACTTCCTGAACAGACAGGCCCTGGAGAGTCAAAGAGCCCTCTTTAATACAGCAGAACTCGCAAGGGCAGAGTGCACAACAAGCTTTTAAAATTAACAAGAGATAGAAAGCTAACCAAAATAACAAAACAGAAGAAATCTCCTCCAGAGAAATTTCAGGAAGAAATGACAGCTAAACTGCTCAAAACAGATATAAGCAACATAACTGAACAAGAATTTAAAAGAGTAGTCATAAAATTAATCNATAATATTAATAGCTGGGCTGAAAAAGCATGGAAGACATCAGAGGAACTATTGCTACAAAGACTATGGAGCTCAAAAATAGTTGTGATAAATTAAAAAATGCGATAAATGAGATACATAATAAACTGGAGGCGTCCAATGCACGGATTGAAGAGGCAGAAAGGAGAATAAGTGATTTAGAAGACACAATTATAGAAAAAGAGGAAGCTGACAAAATGAGAGATAAACTGATCCAGGAACAGGAAAGAAGAGTTCTAGTGCAGAGCAATACAATCATATGGAACAATATCCGTATCATAGGAATCCCAGAAGAGGAAGAGAG
>NW_027531649.1:0-491 GCF_008692635.1 Crocuta crocuta | reverse complement strand
TTGAACAAATTATAGCAGAGAACTTCCCCAATCTGGGGAAAGAAATGAACATTGAAATCCAAGAATCACAGAGAACACCCCTCAGACGTAATGAGAATCGATTTTCTGCACAACATATCATAGTGAATCTGGCAAAATAGAAGGACAAAGAGAGAATACTGAAAGCAGCTAGGGATAAAGAGCAAAGGGAAATCTATCAGAGTGGTGACAGACCTGTCTACTGAAACTTGGCAGGCCAGACAGGAATGGCAGGAAATCTTCAATGTGATGAACAGAAAAAATCTGCAGCCAAGAATCCTCTATCCAGCAAGCCTGTCATTNGGAATAGATAAAAGTCTACCCACATGTACCCCAATGTTCATAGCAGCACTCTCAACAATAGCTAAAACATGGAAAGACCCTAAGTGTCCATCAACGGATGAACGGATCAAAAAGATGTGGTTTACCTATACGATGGAATACTACATTGCAATGAGAAAGAATGAAATCTG
>NW_027531648.1:611-1525 GCF_008692635.1 Crocuta crocuta | reverse complement strand
CATGAACTCCACAAAGGACACAGAGACTCTAAACCCACATATCTCTATAATATTACTGAATGTAAATGAGCTGAATGCTCTAATCAAAAGACATAGTGTAGTAGAATGGATAAAAAAACAAAATTCATCTATATGCTGTCTACAAGAAACTCATTTTAGACTGGAAGATACCTTCAGATTAAAAGTAATGGGATGGAGAAATAGATATCATGCTACTGGAAATCAAAAGAAAGCCGGAGTAGCTATACTTATATCAGACAAACTGGACTTTAAATTAAAGACAATAACAAGAGATGCAGAAGGGCATTACATAATAGTTACAAGATCTATCCATCAGGAAGAACTAACAATCATAAAAGTTTATGCACCAAATATGGGAGCACCTAAATATATAAAACAATTAATCACAAAGAGAAACAGTCTCATAGATAAGAATGTGCTAATAGCAGGAGACTTCAATACTCCACTTACAGCAATGGATAGGTCAACCAGACAGAAAATCACTAAAGAAATAATGGACTTGAAAGACACATTGGACCAGATGGATCTGACGGATATATTTAGAACTTTACATCCTGAGGCCAGGGAATTTACTTTCTTCTCAAGTGCGCATGGCACATTCTCCAAGATAGATCACATACTGGGACATAAAGCAGCCCTCAATAAATATAAAAGAATAGAGATCATACCATGCACACTCTCAGATCATAATGCTTTGAAACTTGAAATAAAACTTGATTTTTGATCCACAGGAAGAAGCCCGGAAAGCCCCCAAAAACATGGAGGTTTAAGACCACCCTAATAAAGAATGAATGGGCCAATCAGGCAGTTAGAGAAAAAATTAAAAAATATATGGAAACAAATGAAAATGAAAACACAACAATCCAAAATCTATGGGATGCGGCAAAGGCAGT
>NW_027531648.1:0-336 GCF_008692635.1 Crocuta crocuta | reverse complement strand
AAAAAGAAAGAGCACCCAAATAGACAAAACCATGAATGAGAATGGAATTATTACAACCAACCCTCAGAAATACAGGCAATTATCAGGGAATACTATGAAAAATGTGTGCCAACAAATTGGACAACTTAGAGGAAATGGACAAATTCCTAAACACACACCCACTACTAAAATTCACACGCGAAGAGGTAGGAGATCTGAACAGACCCATAACCAGTGAGGAAATCGAATCAGTGATCAAAAATCTCCCAACAAATAAAAGTCCTGGACCTGATGGCTTCCCAGGGGAGTTCCATCAGACATTTAAAATGGAATTAATACCAATTCTTCTCAAGCTAT
>NW_027531647.1:0-1160 GCF_008692635.1 Crocuta crocuta | reverse complement strand
CAAGGATATTGGCCTATAGTTCTCTTTTCTTGCTGGGTCTCTGTCCAGTTTGGGAATCAACATGATGCTGGCTTCGTAGAATGAGTCCATAATTTTTCCTCCATTTCTATTTTTTAGAATAGCTTGAGAAGAATGGGTATTAACTCTCTTTTAAATGTCTGGTAGAATTCCCCAGGGAAGCCATCTGTCCCAGGGCTCTTATTTGTTGGGACATTTTTGATAACTGATTCAATTTCTTCACTGCTTTTGGGTCTGTTCAGATTTTCTATCTCTTCCTGTTTGAATTTTGGTAGTGCATGCGTGTTTAGGAATTTGTCCATTTCTTCTAAGTTGTCCAGTTTGTTGGCATATACTTTTTCATAGTATTTCCTGATAATTGCTTGAATTCCTGAGGGATTGGTTGTAATAGATCCATTTTCATTCGTGCTTTTGTCTATTTGGGTGCTCTCTCTTTTCTTTTTGAGAAGCCTGGCTAGAGGTTTATCAATTTTGTTTATTTTTTCAAAAAACCAACTCTTGGTTTCATTGATCTGTTCAACTGGATTTTGTTTTTTGGATTCTGTATTGTTTCTGCCCTGATCTTTATTATTTGTTTTCTTCTGCTTGTTTTGAGGTGTTGCTACTGCTCTGCTTCTAGTTCCTTTAGGTGCACTGTTAGATTTTGTTTTTTCTAGTTTCTTGAAATAGGCTGGAGTGTAATGTACTTTCCTCTTAACACTGCTTTGCTGCATCCCAAAGTGCTTGGATTGTTGTGTTTTTATTTTCATTTGTTTCCATATATTTTTAAATTTCTTCTCTAATTGCCTGATTGGCCCATTCGTTCTTGAGTAGGGTGTTGTTTAACCTCCATGTTTTTGGAGGTTTTCCAGACTTCTTCCTGTGATTGATTTCAAGTTTCATAGCAGTGTGATCTGAAAGTGTGCATGGTGTGACCTCAATTCTTTTATATGTATTGAGGGCTGCTTTTTGACCAAGTATGTGATCTATCTTGAGAATGTACCATGTGCAATTGAAAAGAAAGTGAATTCCATGGCTTCAGGATGTAGAGTTCTAAATATATCTGTCAAGTCCATCTGGTCCAATGTGCCGTTCAAGTCCATTGTTTCTTTTTTTTTCCTTTTTAAAATGTTTTATTTATTTCTGAGAGAGAGAGAGAGAGA
>NW_027531646.1:0-2487 GCF_008692635.1 Crocuta crocuta | reverse complement strand
TGTGGGTCAGGAGTTTGGGCAGAGGCTCCGTTGGTAGATCTATCTATTTTATATGGTATCAGCTGAAGGCACTCAGTAGCATCCAGCTGCTGGCTGGTCTATAGGATCCAATACTGTTTCACTCAAATATCTGGTGTGTTGGTAGGCATGTGTGAAAGACTGGGCTCAGAAAGGTGCTTCTATCTTTCTATGTGGGCTAGGGCTCTCCATGTGGTCTCTTTAGCTGAGCAGCCAGACTTCTTAACAGAAAGGGCCTAAGCTTAAGAGAGGATTCCAAGGAGATGAAGTAGAATCTACCAGCAAAGCTTGGGATAGAAACTGGCACAACACTACTTCTACTAGTCAAAGTAGTCACTGTCTGCCCAGCCTTAAGTGAAAGGGAAGTAGATTCCAGCACTTGGTGGAGAGTTGGGGGAAAATGTCAAAGAACTTGGAGCAATCTTTACTCTGCCACAGTATTAAATTACCATTTCACAAATGAAACAATTAGAGCACAGAGCAGTCAAATATCTTGTGAATATAATACAAGTAGGAAAGTGATGGGATGGAGATAAGTGTCTCCCACATTTGTTGCATTGATAGGATTTGTTTTTAGAGTAAAGGTGAAGTTTATCAGGTTTAAGCAATGGTGGAATACTTGAAATTAACATGTTCTTTTAATGGTATAAGATCTATTATGCCAAGTCAGTTGCCTGCATGAAGGAAACAAAAGGAATTAATTACTACATTTATAGGGTGTTCTACAACACAGGATTGAAAACCTATCTTATATTTTTACATTAAAAATTTTCAGATGATGGGTGACGTGCAAATATTGTCTAAAGGACTTCCCACATTCCTCACAGTTACAGGGCTTCTCACCATACAAATACTCTGATGTTGTGTAAGTTGTGAGATGAATCTAAAAGCCTTCCCATGATCCTTGCAGTTTTAGGGTTTAACACCAATATGAATATTTTGGTGTGAAATAAGTTTGGAATAATGACTCAAGGCCTTCCCAAATTCCTTACCTTCATAAGGTTTCTCTCCAGGATGAAGTCTATGATGAAGAATAAGATGATAACCATCACCAAAGGCTTCTCACATTGCTCAAATTCATATGGTTTCTCACCAGTAGGGAGTTAGTGATGTACTCGAAGGGCAGAGCCACACAGAAAGGCCTTCCCACATTCTGTATATTCATATAGTTTGTTGGCAATATTGAGCTTCTGATGTTGAGTAAGGCTGTACACTGTCTAAAGGCCTTCCCACATTTTGTACATACATAGAGTTTCTCACCAGTATGAACCCTCTGATGGACAGTAAGTTGACCATGAACTCTAATATTTAAAAACGGAACCAAGAACATTCACAGGGAAACATAGTCTCTTTAATAAATCGTCCAGAGAAAACTGGGTAAATACATTCAGAGAAATGAAACTGGAGCCTTATATTACACTACTCACACAAATTAACTTGAAATAGATTAACATGAAAACATAAGACCTGAAATTGAAAAACTCCTAGAGGACAACATAGAGAGCACAATTCTTGACACTGGACACATTGACACGTATCAAATGAGCCTATTCTAGCGTTATCCTTCCTACTCACATAGCCTACTCTTTGTGATCCAAATTCCAATGCAAAGACTGAAAGACTATGATTCTAAATTTTCTGTTATTACGCCAATAGGGGTATAGTTTGTTCCATGGAACACTTGAGCGGTACAAGATTCTACCAATAGCAAATATTCCCACCACCTCCCTGAACGTGTTTTTTTCTTTCCTTTCAATGTGACCTTCAGGAATAAACTGTTAACACATACACTAGGATGTATTTATATTTCAGAACATACTGGAAATACAAGATTTATAAGCCAGTCACTTCTAAGTACTATAAGCTAAAGGAAACAGATTTTCTTCTACTAATCATCTTCACAAAAGTGTTAAGAGATGGGCCTACAGGAGACTGGATATGGAGCACATGTTTGTGCATGAACATGTCTGTGTGTACATGTGTAAAATAATGTATTCATACATATGCTACTTCAACCTAAATGCAAACCAAAATGTAACATGTTGTGGTAGAATATGAGGAGAAATAGTCTGTGGGAAATATAGATGGTTTTTCTAAGAAGGACAGTGAAACTTGGGAGAGGTTAATTTCAGGCTAAAACGAATACCTTGTCAGCCAACATGCTTTCTTTAATTACATTAAGTTCTCTGTCCTGAAGATAAACTAATACAGAAGCTTTCCAAAAAGAATATGGCAAAACCATTTCAGGGTTTCCAACTGCTTGAAATGAGGACTTAAAAATGCATGAAAAAAAAAGAGGGAGCCTGTATGGCTCAGTCAGTTAATCACTCAACTTTGGCTGAAGTCGTAATCTCAGGGTTGTTGACCTCGAGCCCCACATCAGGCTTTCCCCTATCAGTGCAGAGACCCCTTTGGATCCTCTGTCTCCCTCTCTCTATGCCCTTCCCCCACTTGTTCTCTCTCTCAAAA
>NW_027531645.1:0-602 GCF_008692635.1 Crocuta crocuta | reverse complement strand
TCTGCCCCAGGCTTTAGTTCAACAACCACAGAGGGTATGTTTCGCGCCAGTCCTGGTGGGTTATCTTCAGCCCACACTTAAAAGGGACCTTAAAAGGAAGCTCAGGCACCAACTGCAGTTTTTCCTTGAGGCTATAGAGATGCCATTCCTCCACCTGGGGAATGGTGAGAGTCATAATCTTTGCCTCCGGTTTTCGGAGGGTCGGAGCAGCCCGTCCCTGGGCGTTGAAAGTGATCTGGGCCTGCAGTTTTCCCAGGAGGTCACGGCCCATGAGAGCCACGGGGCAGTCAGGGAGGTACAGAAATTCACGGATGACTTCGTGGCCACCTGAACTGCATCGTCGAGCTAACNGGAAGGGACGACGTATCTGATCGCCTGTGGCCCCCACAGTGGTGGCTTGTCTCCGTGAGAGGGGGCCCACGGGTTGGGTCACTGCTGAGTGTTGTGCTCCAGTATCTACCATAAAGTCAATGGGTCGGCCCCCCACCTTCATTCTGACCATGGGCTCCCGGGGGCCTAGCAAAATAGAGCCCGGCCCGTCCTAGTCCTCCTCATATTCCTCCATGGCGGCTAGTCCCACAAAATCATTCTTGGGGGCCCCA
>NW_027531644.1:1012-1213 GCF_008692635.1 Crocuta crocuta | reverse complement strand
TGTCTGTTGGCCATCTGGATATCCTCTCTGGAGAAGTGCCTGTTCATATCTTCTGTTCATATCTTGTTTTTTGGGTGTGGAGTTTGGTGAGTTCCTTATACTAGCCCTTTAACTGATATGTCATTTGCAACTATCTTTTCCCATTCTGTCAGTTGTCTATTAGTTTTATGGATTGTCTCCTTTGCCTTGCAGAAGCTTTTA
>NW_027531644.1:0-192 GCF_008692635.1 Crocuta crocuta | reverse complement strand
CTTTCTGTTGCTTCATTGTTGGTGTATAAGAATGCAACCGATTTCTGCACATTGATTTTGTACCCTGCAACTTTGCTGAATTCTTGGATCCATTCTAGTAGGCTTCTGGTGGCATCTCTCAGTTTTCTATGTAAAGTAACATATCGCCTGCAAAAAGTGAAAGTTTGACTTCTTTTTTGCCAATTCTGATGC
>NW_027531643.1:449-559 GCF_008692635.1 Crocuta crocuta | reverse complement strand
GTGGGTTGTTTCGGGCGCAGGTTTCACATTGCTCACATACCGCTCAGGCTACGCTGGAGAGCCGAGGGATGTAAAAATACCGGCTTAACATTGTTTCAAGGGCTGTCCGG
>NW_027531643.1:0-232 GCF_008692635.1 Crocuta crocuta | reverse complement strand
ATTAGGGTCCCACTCTGTCAGTGGGTTAGGGAACAGTGCAGCAGTTAAAGCCGCTGATTTTATTGCTCCTTTGGAAGCTGCTAGCTTTGCCTCTCGGTCAGCCTTTCGGTTTCCCAGTGCAGCCGTGGTATCCCCCCTTTGATGTCCCTGGCAATGCATGACTGCGACACTTTTAGGGGCCCACATAGCATCTAAGAGTTCAAGGATCTCCTTACCATATTTTATGTTCTTT
>NW_027531642.1:0-753 GCF_008692635.1 Crocuta crocuta | reverse complement strand
ATGGAGATAAAGGTAACTGTCCTCATTCCATGTTTACCCTAAAAAGTTTATCTCCATAGATGGGAGTCAGGGGTTAAACTCAATTTGAGCCAATTCAAGGTCTTCCTCAGGGCAGTCATTACCTTTTGTTGGATACTTTCTGTTTCCACCCNACACTGTGCCCATAGGCTGTTTTGCCTGAAGTAGGAGAGAGGTGTACATAAGAATAGTAAGTAACATGAGGGACTAAGGTCAGTGAGCCCAGGCAGGTAAGCAGTGAAGGTTCTGTCGTGGGGTTCAGCTGGTGACATTAACTTTCTCTCATAAGTACCATAGGTACCATTATGACCTCCTCATGTGTCCACTTGGTAACTGTGGTGTTTGTTGCAGGGACTGCTGACCTTCAGGGATGTGGCCATAGAATTCTCTCAGGAGGAGTGGGGACGCCTGAGCCACAGTCAGCGGGAACTGTACAGGGACGTGATGTTAGAGAACTATGGACACCTCCTCTTCTTGGGTGAGGATAACTCCCTCCAGTTTTCCCAAACCACACTGAGGGTTTTATTCCTTGTTTGATGACTGTCTCTAGGAAGCTTCCTCTTTGCATGACTGGGATTCAAATCCCTACAGTAAGGGAAAGATGTAGGGGTTTGTAGATGCAGAGAAAAATCTTCACGATTTTTCCTTTCAGGTGAGTGTTCTCTTCCTTAGAGTAACATCATCATTTTTTAGATTGATGGCAGTTCTAACCGGCCTTTCTTAAATGGCAATTCA
>NW_027531641.1:0-632 GCF_008692635.1 Crocuta crocuta | reverse complement strand
GGGAATCAGAGACTTCATTCCAACAGATGTTTTCATAGACCTCAACTTTAGGACCTTGAACAGAAACGAGACTAGAATCGTCATGACGATAAATGCCATGTGTTTGATTCGACATGATATCTCTTGAGTGTTTAGCGACGGCCAAAAACACCTGATTTTCCTTGTCTTTCCCAGAAGCCTTCAAATCACGTGAAGACTCATCACGATCCGGACTCTCTAAACTAGTCCAATTCCACAAGCAGAGGGAAGAGGATTCAGGCTCAAGAGACATCTGTGTCTCTTCTCCAGACAAGCTCATTCACAGCGGTAAGTGGTGGGGGAGAATAGGGGATGAGGGGGATTCGGGCATGTTGGTGAGGCAGCATGGGAGTCAAAAATTGGGATTGCGCTCCATTGCTCAGCAATGGCCATGAAGGAACCCTCTCGCAAAGACTGCCCAGGGACTCTGTTTCTTGTTAGGGGGCAACAATATACCATGTCAGCATCCCTGTTTTCTTTGGTAGAAGCTCTTAAAGGATCTGAATGGGAAGATTACAAATCTAAGAGAAAAGTAGAAGTATATTTACAGAAGAGTCTGTGAAGACTTCATTTGACCATCTCTATCACCGGGGTTCCCAGGGAATCGTGAAAAT
>NW_027531640.1:0-537 GCF_008692635.1 Crocuta crocuta | reverse complement strand
TGATCTATCCATTGCTGTAAGTGGAGTATTAAATCCCCTACTATTTGCCCATTCTTATCTATAAGATTGTTTCTGTTTGTGTTTAACTGTTTTAAATATTTAGGTGCTTCCATATTTGGTTCTTAGACATTTATAATTGTTAGCTCTTCCTGATGGATAGACCCTGTAATTATTATATAATGCCCTTCTTCAACCCTTGTTATTGTTTTAATTTAAAGTCCAGTTTGTCTGATATAAGTATAGCTACTCCAGCTNTCTTTTGACTTCCCGTAGCATGATATATATTTCTCCATCCCCTTACTTTTAATCTGAAGGTATCTTCCAGTCTAAAACGAGTTTCTTGTAGACAGCAAATAGATGGATTTTGTTTTTTTATCCATTCTGCTACTCTATGTCTTTTGAATGGAGCATTTAGCCTATTTACATTCAGTGTTATTATTGAAATATGTGGGTTTAGAGTCATTGTGTACATTGTGGGATTCATGCTTGTGATGGTGTCTCTGGTATCTTACATTCCTTGCAACACTTCCCTCAGAG
>NW_027531639.1:0-320 GCF_008692635.1 Crocuta crocuta | reverse complement strand
AATTAAAAAATATATGGAAACAAATGAAAATGAAAACACAATTCATAATCTATGGGATGTGGTAAAGANGCACCCAAATAGACAAAATCATGAATGAAAATGGACTTATTACAACCAACCCCTCAGAAATACAAGAAATGATCATGGAATACTATGAAAAATTATATGCCACCAAATTGGACAACGTAGAAGAAATGGACAAATTCCTAAACACACACTCACTACCAAAATTCACACGGGAAGAGATATGAAACCTGAATAGACCCATAACGAGGGATGAAATCGAATCAGTGATCAAAAATCTCCCAACAAATAAGAGC
>NW_027531638.1:0-976 GCF_008692635.1 Crocuta crocuta | reverse complement strand
GATTTATTTCTTTTTCATTGCTGAGTAGTATTCCATTGTACAAATACACCACATGCTCTTAATCCATTCATCATTCTATGGACATTTGGGCTCTTTGCAGAATTTGGCTATTGTTGCTATCACTGCTATAAATATTGTGTAACATGTGTCCCTATGCATCAGCACTCCTGTATCCCTTTGAATAAATTCCTGGTGGTGCTATTGGTGGGTCATAGGGTAATTCTATTTTTCATTTTTTGAAAAACCCCCACACTGTTTTCCAGAGTGGTTACACCAGTTTGCATCCCCACCAACAGTGCAGAAGGTTCCCATTTCTCCTCATCCTTGCCAACATCTCTTGTTTCCTGAGTTGTTCATTTTGGCCACTCTGACTGGTGTGAGGTGGTATCTCAGTGTGGTTTTGATTTGTATTTTGCTGATGCTGAGCAATGTTGAGCATTTTTTCATTGGTCTGTTTGCCATCTGGGTGTCTTCTTTGGAAAAGGGTCTATTCATGTCTTCTTCTCATTTCTCCACTGGATTACTTGTTTTTTGGGTGTTGAGTTTGGTAAGTTCTTTATAGGTTTTTGATACTAACCCTTTATCTGATGTCATTTACAAATATCTTCTCTGATTCCATCAGTTGCCTTTTGGTTTTATTGATTGTTTCCTCTGCTGTGAAGAAACTTTTTATCTTGATGAAGTCCCAGTAGTTCATTTTTGCTTTTATTTCCCTTGTCTCTGGAGACCTGTCAAGTAAGGAGTTGCTGTGGCCAGGGTAAAAGAGGTTGCTGCCTCTTTTCTCTGTACGATTTTGATGGTTTGCTGTCTCACATTTATGTCTTTCATCCATTTTGAAATTATTTGTATATGGTGTAAGAAAGTGGTCCAGTTTCATTCTTCTGCATGTTGCTGTCTGGATTTCACAGCACAATTTGTTGAAGAGACTGTTTTTATTGCATTGGATGTTATTTCCTGCTTTGTCAAAGATTAATTG
>NW_027531637.1:569-769 GCF_008692635.1 Crocuta crocuta | reverse complement strand
CACTTCTCCAAAGAGGACATCCAGATGGCCAGCAAACACATGAAAAGACGCTCAGCGTCACTCATCATCAGGGAAATACAAATCAAAACCACACTGAGATACCACCTCAAGCCGGTCAGAGTGGCTAAAATGAGCAAATCAGAGGACTCTAGATGCTGGCGAGGATGTGGAGAAACGGGCACCCTCCTACACTGTTGGTG
>NW_027531637.1:0-404 GCF_008692635.1 Crocuta crocuta | reverse complement strand
ATAGCCAAAACATGGAAAGAGCCTAAGTGTCCATCAACGGACGAATGGATCAAGAAGATGTGGTTTGTCTATACAATGGAATACTTACATGGCAATGAGAAAGAATGAAATCTGGCCATTTGTAGCAATGTGGATGGAACTCGAGGGTGTTAGGCTGAGTGAAATAAGTCAGGCAGAGAAAGACAGATACCATATGCTTTCACTTATAGGAGGACTAGGAGAAACTTAACAGGGGACCATGGGGGAGGAGAAGGGGAAAAATAGTTGGGAAGAGGGAGGGAGGCAAACCATGAGAGACTCTTAAATACTGAGAACAAACTGAGGGTTGATTGGGGTGGGGAAGAGGGAAAGGGGGGTATTGGGCATGAAGGGGGGCACTTGTTGGGATGAGCACTGGGTGTTAT
>NW_027531636.1:473-760 GCF_008692635.1 Crocuta crocuta | reverse complement strand
GAATGTGTAGATTGCTTTGGGTAGTAATGACATCTTAACAATATTCTTCTGATTCCAGAAGAATATTTATGCTCTGATTCCATGGGCATGGAATGTTTTTCCATTTCTTTGTGTCTTCTTCAGTTTCCTTCATAACTTCTCTATAGTTTTCATTATACAGATCTCCTATATCTTTGGTTAGGTTTATTCTTAGGTATTTTATGTTTTTTGTGCAATTGTGAATGGGATCAATTTCTTGATTTCTCTTTCTGTTGCTTCATTATTGGTGTATAAAAGTGCAACTGATT
>NW_027531636.1:0-430 GCF_008692635.1 Crocuta crocuta | reverse complement strand
TGGATCAGTTCTAGTAGGCTTCTGGTGGAGTCTGTCAGGTTTTCTATGTAAAGAATCATGTTGTCTGTGAAAAGTGAAAGTTTGACTTCTTTGCCAATTCTAATGCTTTTTATTTCCTTTTGATGTCTGATTGTTGATGCTAGGACTTCCAGTGGTGAGAGTGGACATCCCTGTCGTGTTCTTGATCTCAGGGGGAAAGCTCTCAGTTTTTCCCCATTGAGGATATTAGCTGAGGGCTTGTCATAGATGGCTTTTATGATGTTTAAGTAAGTTCCTTCTATCCCAATTTTCCGAGGGTCATTATTAAGAAGGAATGCTGTATTTTGTCAAGTGCTTTTTCTGCATCTATTGACAGGATCATATATTTTTTATCTTTTCTTTTGTAGATGTGATGTATCGCATTGATTGATTTGTGAATATTGAACCAGCC
>NW_027531635.1:491-777 GCF_008692635.1 Crocuta crocuta | reverse complement strand
TCAAATCCATCTGGTCCAATATGTCATTCAAGTCCATTGTGTCTTCAATGATTTTCTGTCTAGTTGAACTATCCATTGCTGTAAGTGGAGTATTAAAGTCCCCTGCTATTAGCACATTCTTATCCATAAGATTGTTTTTGTTTGTGATTGTTTTATATATTTAGGCGCTTCCATATTCAGTGCGTAGACTTATAATTGTTAGTTCTTCCTGCTGGATAGACCCTGTAATTATTATATAATGCCCTTCTTCATCCCTTGTTACTGTCTTTAAAGTCCAGTTTGTCTG
>NW_027531635.1:0-299 GCF_008692635.1 Crocuta crocuta | reverse complement strand
TGTTATTATTGAAATATATGGGTTTAGAGTCATTGTGTCCTTTGTGGAATTCATGCTTGTGGTGGGGTCTCTAGTATCTTGCGTTCCTTGCAACATTTCCCTCAGAGTCCCCCTCAGGATTTCTTGTAGGGCTGGCTTAGTGGTGACTAATTCTTTCAATTTTTGTTTATTTGGAAAGACTTTTATCTCCTTCTATTCTGAATGACAGGCTTGCTGGATAGGGGATTCTTGGCGGCATATTTTCTCTGTTCATCACACTGAAGATTTTCTGCGATTCCTTTCTGGCCTGCCAAGTTTCA
>NW_027531634.1:0-784 GCF_008692635.1 Crocuta crocuta | reverse complement strand
GGAGGCACAGAGAAACCCCAACAAAATTAACAAAACCAGATACACACCAAGACATCCTGTGTTTAAATTTGCAAACTATAATGATAAAGAAAATCCTAAAAGCATCAGGACAAAAGAAGTACCTAACTTATGAGGGAAGACCCATAAGCTAGCAGCAGATCTCTCCACAGAAACATGGCAAGTCAGAAGACAGTGGCATGATATATGCAACGTACTCAATGGGGAAAATGGGCAGCCAAGAATAGTCTATCTGGAAAGCTGGTCATTCAGAATAGAGGGAGACATAAACAGTTTCTCAGGCAAACAAAAACTAAAGTTTTGGTTAACCACTAAACCAAGCCTGCAAGAAATGTTTCAAGGTGATTCTCTGGAAAGACCAAAGTGACAAAGACTAAAAAGGAACAGAGGAAATCTCCAGAAACAATGACAAAATAAGTAATAAACTGGCAATAAATACATATCACTATTCATCCTACCCAAAACAATCTATAAATTCAACACTATCTATCCTCGTCAAAACCCCAGTGACACTCCCCCCCACCGAAATAGAACAATCCATTCTAAAATTTCTACAAAATTTCAATGGATTCTGAGTGCCAAAAGCATCTAAAAACGAAAAATAAATTGGAGGTTTCACATTTCCTGACTTACTATCATATTGAAAAGGGGCAATAATGAACAATGTAGTACTGGAGTAAAGACAGACACACACCCCCAATGGGATAGATAGAGAGCCCCGAAATGATATCTCATGTATATGATTAAATGATCCTTGACAAAGGTG
>NW_027531633.1:331-524 GCF_008692635.1 Crocuta crocuta | reverse complement strand
AATTTCTTCACGAGTTATGGGTCTGTTCAGATTTTCTATCTCTTCTCATGTGAAGTTTAGTAGTGTGTGTTTACGAATATGTCCATTTCTTCTAAGTTGTCCAGTTTGTTGGCATATAATTTTTCATAGTATTCCCTGATGATTGCTTGTATTTCTGAGGGATTGGTTGTAATAAGTCCTTTTTCATTCATGA
>NW_027531633.1:0-295 GCF_008692635.1 Crocuta crocuta | reverse complement strand
TTTTGAGAAGCCTGGCTAGAGGCTTGTCAATTTTTTTTTTTTTTCAAAAAATCAACTCTTGGTTTCATTGATCTGTTCAACTGTGTTTTTTGGATTCTATGTTGTTTATTTCTGCCCTGATTTTTATTATTTCTCTTCTCCTACAGGGTCTGGGGTGCTCTTGTTGCTCTCCTTCTAGTTCCTTTAGGTGCACTGTTAGATTTTGTACTTGTGCTTTTTCTAATTTCTTAAGGTAGGCCTGGAGGGCAACATACTTTCCTCTTAGGACTGCCTTTGCCACATCCCATAGAGTTTG
>NW_027531632.1:78088-78270 GCF_008692635.1 Crocuta crocuta | reverse complement strand
AAACTAATTTGACAATAAACTATTTGTAAAAAGAAAATAAATAAATGGACTAAATCCTCCAATAAAATATGTCAGAATAGATTTTTTTAAAAAAGACCCCTCTATATGCTGCCTAAAAGAGAGAGTCATTTTAGACCTAAAGACACCTACAGGTTGAAAGGGAAGAGATGGAGAATTAATTA
>NW_027531632.1:73626-77927 GCF_008692635.1 Crocuta crocuta | reverse complement strand
ATGTTAAAGGATAGCTGGAGAACAAATTCTTATATCACACAAACTAGATTTTATACCAAAGTCTATAATGAGAGATGAAGAATAATAATGAAGGCTATTCAACAAGATTTATCCATTGTAAATATTTATGTCCCTAACATGAAGCCCTAAATACAAAAAACAATTAATAACAAACCTAAAAGTATTAATTGATAATACAATAATAGTAGAGGTCTTTAACACTGCACTTACATCAATGGGCAGAACATAAATGAGGAAATAAATCAACAAGCAAACAATGGCTTTAAATGGTACAATGAATCAAATAGACTTAACAGATATATTCAGAACATTACAACCTAAAACAGCAGAATACGCATTCTTTTCAAGTGCACATTGGACATTCTCCAGAATAGATAACATATTAGTTCAGAAGTCAGGCCTGAACAAGTACAAAAACACTGAGACCATCCACACATATTTTCTGGCTACAACACTTTGAAACTTGTAGTCAATCACAAGAAAAGTTTTGGAAAGACCACAAATACATGGAGGTTTAAAATTATGTTGGGGCATCTGGGTGGCTCAGTTGGTTAAGTGTCCGACTTTGGCTCAGGTCATAATCTCGTGGTTTGTGAGTTCGAGCCCCACGTCAGGCTCTGTGCTGGCATCTCAGAGCCTGGAGCCTCCTTCAGATTCGGTGTCTCACCCTCTCTCTCTGCCCCTCCTATGCTCATGCTCTGTCTCTCAATAATAAACAAAAATGTTAAAAAAAGAAAAACCTATGTTACTAAACAATGAATGGGCTAACCAGGAAATTAAAGAAGAAATAAAAATACATGGAAAAAAATAAAATTAAAACACAGTGGTCCAAAACCTTAGGGATGCAGCAAATGTGGTTCTGAGAGAGAAATAAATAGTAATACAGGCCTACCTCAAGATGTAAGAAAAATTTCAAATAAACAACTTAATCTTACACCTAAAGATGCTAGAAAAAGAACAGAAAGCCAAGTCTAAAGCCAGAAAAATACATGAAACAATATGCCAAGAACAAACTGAGGGCAAATGGGGGAGGGGGGAGGGGAAGAGGGGTGATGGGCATGGAGGAGGGCATTTGTGGGGAGGAGCACTGGGTGTTATATGGAAACCAACTGGACAATCAAATATTTTAAAAAAAGATTAGAGCAGAAATAAATGATATAGAAATGAGGGAGGGAGGAAGGGAGGGAGAGAGAGAGAGAGATCAATGAAACCAGGAACTGGCTCATCGAAAAAATTAATAAAACTGATAAATCCCTAGCAAGACTTATCAAAAAGAAAAAAGACCCAAACAAACAAAATCACAAATGAGATAGGAGAAATAACAATCAATACCACAGAAATACACTTATAAGAGAATTATTATGGAAAACTATATGCCAACAAATTGGGCAATTGGGAAAAATAGATAAATTGCTAGATGTGTAAACTACTAAAGCTGAGAGGAAGAAATAGAAAATTTGGACAGACCGATAACGAGAAAAGAAAATGAATCAGTTAACAAAAATCTCCCAACAAACTAAAGTCAAGGGCCAGTTGGCTTCACAGGGGACTTCTAACAAAAATTTAAAGAAGAGTTAATATCTATTCTCAAACTATTCCCCAAAATAGAAAAGGAAGGAAAATACCCAAATTCATTGTATAAGCCAGCATTTCCCTGATATGAAAAACAGACAACACTACACTAAAAAAGAAAACTACTGACTAATATCACAGATACCTGATGCCCTGAAACATTCTCAAAGATTACGAGCAACTTGAATCCAACAGTACATTAAAAGAATCACTCACCAGGATAAAATAGGATTTATTCCTGGTATGCAAGTGTAGTTCAATATTCATAAATCTATCAATGTGATACACCACATTAATAAATGAAAGGATAAAAACATATAATCCTCTCAATAGATGCAGAAAAAGCACATGACAAATTACAACATCCATTCATGAGAAAAACACTCAACAAAGTAGGGTTGGAGGGAGTATACCTCAACATCATAAAGGCCATATATGAAAGACCCACAGCTAATATCATCCTCAGTGGGGAAAAGCAGAGTTTTTCCTCTATGATCAGGAGCAAGATAGGGATGTCCACCCTCACCACTATGTTTTTTAACATAGTACTGGAAGTCTTAGCCTCAGTGATCAGACAACAAAAAGAAATAAAAGACATCCAGATTGTCAAGGAAGAAGTCAAACTCTCACTATTTGAAGGTGACAGGATACTCTGTATAAAATACTCAAAAACCTCCACCAAAAAATTGCTAGAACTGATATATGAATTCAGTAATGTTGCAAGATACAAAATCAACATAGAGAAATCTTGCATTTCTATACACTAATAATGAAGCAGCAGAAAGAGAAAAATCAAGGAATCAATCCCACTAACAATGCAACAGAAACCATAAGATACCTAAGAATAAGTCTAACCAAAGAGAAAAAAGATCTGGACTCTGAAAACTATAGAATTCTTATGAAAGAAATTGAAGACGACACAAAGAAACAGAAAAATATCCCATGCTGATGGATTGGAAGAACAAACATTGTTTAAAATTCTATATTACCCAAAGCAATCTACACATTTAATTCAATCCCCATCAAAATTCCAACAGCATTTTTCACAGAACTAAAACAAGCAACCCAAAATTTGTATGGCACCACAAAAGACCCTGAATAATCAAAACAACCTTGAAAAACAAAAGTTGGATGTATCACAATGCCAGGCTTCAAGTTATATTGTAAAGCTGTAGTAATCAAGACAGTATGGCACTGGCACAAAAACAGACACTTAGATCAATAGGCTGGAATAGGAAACTCAGAAATGAACCCACAACTGTATGGCCAATTGATCTTTGACAAAGCAGAAAAGAATATCCAGTGGATAAAAGACAGTCTCTTCAAAAAATGGTGTTGGGAAAACTGGATGGCAACGTGCAAAAGAGTGAAACTGGACCACTTTCTTACACCTTACCCTAAAAATAAATTCAAAATGATAAAGACGTAAATGTGAGACAGGAAAGCATTAAACATAGATTAAACATAGGGGAGAACATATGCAATAATCTCTTTGACATCAGTGGTAGGAACTTTGTACTACCTATCTTCCTGACGCAAGGAAAACAAAAGCAAAAATAAACTATTGGGACCTCATCAAGATAAAAAAAACTTCTGCATAGCGAAGGAAGCAATCAACAAAACTAAAAGGCAACCTATGGAATGGGAGAAGATATTTGCAAATAATATATCTGATAAAGGGTTCGTATCCAAAATATACAAAGAATTTATAAAAATCAACACTCCCACAATGAACAACCCAATTAAAAACTGAGCAGAAGACATGGGTAGACATTTTTCCAAAGAAAACATATAGATGGCTAATAGATGACATTAAAAGATGCTCAATATCACTGACCACCAAGGAAATACAAATAAAAACTACAATAAGATATCACCTCACACCATTCAGAATGGCTAAAATTAACAACACCATATGCAACACGTATTAACAAGGATATGGAGAAAGGGGAACTCTCTTCCATTGTTGGTGGGAATGCATACTTGTGGAGCCACTGTAGAAAACAATGTGGAGGTTCCTCAAAATGTTAAAAAAATAGAACTATCTTAACATCCAGCAAGTGCAGTATTATGTATTTACCCAATGAATACAAAAATACCACTTCAAAGTGATATGTACACCTTTATGGCAACATTATTAACAGTAGCTAAATTATCGAAAGAGCCTAAATGTTGATTGACTGATGAATGGATAAAGAAGAGGTTGTATATGTGTATATATATGTACACACACCACACACATAAACACACACAGAATGGAATATTATTTGACTATTTGACCGTAAAAAAAGGATGAAAGCATGCCATTTGCAACAACATGGATGGACCTAGAAAGAATTATGCTAAGGGAAATTTGTCAGTCAGTGAAAGGTAAATATTATATGATATCACTCATATGTGGATTTAAAGAAACAAAACAAATAAGCAAAGGAAAAAGCAAGTGAGTGAAAGAGAAACCAAGAAACAGATTCTTAACTATAGAGAACAAAGTGATGGTTATCAGAGAGCAAGGGTTTGGGGGAATTGGTTAAATAGGTTATGGGTATTAAGGAGTGCACTTGTGTGTGCACTGGGTGTTGCATTTAAATATTGAAGCACTGAATTCTACACTTGAAATTAATATTATACTGTATATTAATTAAACAGAATTTATATGAAAACTAATAAAAAGAAAAGCAAACAAGCAAGCAAACAGTACACACTAGCAA
>NW_027531632.1:73419-73604 GCF_008692635.1 Crocuta crocuta | reverse complement strand
CTTAGTTTATTATTGGTTATATCTGCATTCATTTTATTATTTTAAGTGATATTCACGTATATAATACATCTAATCTGTGATGTAATTATATACATATATAATTTTTACATATGTATGTAAAATCTGTGATAGAGTCCATAAAAGTATATGAAATTGATCATCTCACATGAAGAAATACTTTGTAG
>NW_027531632.1:69712-73382 GCF_008692635.1 Crocuta crocuta | reverse complement strand
TACATTAAAGTTTAATTCATTAAAATAGGAACATGGCTACTAGTCCATTCAAAATATAAGACTCTTCCATGTTCTTAAAATGTTTCATTTTAGTCCTTTGCAGTTGATCTCATATAAGGAAGCTTGTATCTTGCAACCACTGGTCTGCTCTCTGTCACTTATTCTCTTTTAGAATTTTATATAAATGAGTTAATATAGTATCTCACCTTTTTAAATTCGATTTCGTTGATGTAGCATAGTGTTTTTAATATCTAGCAATGCTTTTTACATATATTAATATTTTCATTCATTGGCTGATTAGCAATATCCTCTAATTTGGATATATTACATTTTGCTTATCCATTTATATGTTGATGGATCTTCAGATTGTTTCTAAAAAGGAGCTGTTACAGGGCACGTGAGTGACTCAGTCGGTTAGGCGTCTGACTTGGCTCAGGTCATGATCTCACGGTTCCTGGGTTCAAGCCCTTCAACAGGCTCTGTGCTGACAGCTCAGAGCCTGGAGTCAGCTTTGTATTCTGTGTTTCTTTCTTTCTCTGCCCCTCCCTTGCTTACACGCTGTCTCATTCTCTCAAAAGTAAATAAACATTTAAAAAATCTTTAAAAACAAAACAAAACAAAAAGGAGCTGTTATAGTCACTACTGCTATAAACATTTGTGTATAAATCTTTGTGTGGAATTATACTTTAATTATCTTGGGAACAATACTAAGATTTCTAGTTCATAGAATGCATATATAGTGTACATGTATAGAACATATGTTTAATGGTTTAATATACTGTATTGTTGTTTTTCTAAGTGGGTATATCATTTTGCATACCCATCAGCAATGTATGAAAGCCATAGTTGTTCTCCATGGTCATCAACACTTGATATTACAGTCATTTTAATTTTAGTCATTCTAATGTGGTGTACTGAAATCTCATTGTATTTTATAATTTACATTTATTTAATGGCTAGTGATGTTGAACATACTATCTTATGCTTTTTTAATATTTTTTGAATATTTTATAAAATATCTGTATAAGTATTTGTAGATATCTTATCCTTGAGGATAAAAAGTTCTGTACATATTTTGATTTCCCTTTTGATTTTTTTCTTGGACCATTAGTTTGTTAGGAGTGTGGTGTTTAATTTCCTCATATTTGTGAGTTGATCAAGTTTTTTCTTTTATTGGCTTCTAATTTCATTCCATTTTGGTCAGAGAACATACTTTGTATTATTTAAATATTTATATTGTTTGTCTTATTGCTTAACATATATGTGGTCTATCCCAGTGAATATACCATGTATTCTTGAGAAAAATGCATATTCTGCTTTTGTTGAGTGCAGGAGTTCTGCTGAAGTCTGTTAGGTCTAGTAGATTTATAGTCTTGTTAAAGTCTTCTATTTTCTTTCTTGTTGATATCCTGCATAGTTGTCCTATTCATTGTTGAAAGATAAGTGTTGAAGTCTCCTATTAATATTGTTGAGTTGTCTATTTCTCTCTATATTTCTGTCATTTTTTGTTTCATGTATTATGTTACTTTCTTATTAGGTGCATTTTTTAATATTCCTGATTAATTCAACCATTTATCATTGTAAAATGTTCCATTTTATCTCTAATGATAACCTTTAAAGGCTGTTTTGTTTGATATTAAAATAGCAAATCCAGATTTCTTATGATTGCCATTTCCATGATATATATTTTCCACCCTTTTACTTTCAAATTTTTCTAGTTGTTCCCTTTATTAATGAGTGTAATAATACATGAATTCTATAATTTACAAGCTTGAGTAATGTTTACAATTATGAATTATGTAATTGTCAAGCAGGGAAATCACAGCACAAGGCAAAAGGAGATTGATGTGAGCTATGCCTTTCAACAAATGTTTTCAATTTGTTGTGTGATAATTCTGTGCTATAATACTGAGGAAGTGAGAAGTTTTCAATAAAGAACAATGTGTATGAAAGTATGAAAGAATTCAACGAACAATTATTAGTCAGAAAAGACTAGTAATCTTTAGTGATAAAGATCATAAAGAAATAAACTATTTATATACATGTGTGCTTGTACTACAAATTTGTGTTTGAGAAATATATGTAATACAAAATATATTGACCACAATTAAAATTATATCAAATGGCATAACCCAATTCAAGTATTTTGTTCAGTTAAAATGAAAAAAAAGTTTAGTACTATACAAATGTTGTCTATTGCAAAAGAAAAACAACAAACAGAAGTAATCATTTTTTACATTCTATTTTTGTGTGTTCATAAGTCCCGTTCAAATACTATTTTTTATCAGCATCTGAACTAATTACAGTAAAAATGAGTAACATGACCCAGAAAATTAATAGGCAACCAACGGAATGGGAAAAGATAGTTGCAAATGACATATCAGATAAAGGGTTAATATCCAGAATCTATAAGGAACTCACCAAACTACACGCCCGAAAAACAAACAACCCAGTGAAGAAATGGGCAGAAGATATGAACAGACACTTCTCCAAAGAGGACATCCAGATGGCCAACAGACACATGAAACGATGCTCAGCATCCCTCCTCATCAGGGAAATACAAATCAAAACCACACTGAGATACCACCTCACGCCAGTCAGAGTGGCTAAAATGAGCAAATCAGAGAACTCTAGATGCTGGCGAGGATGTGGAGAAACGGGCACCCTCCTACACTGTTGGTGGGAATGTAAACTGGTACAGCCCCTCTGGAAAACAGTGTGGAGGTTCCTCAGGAAACTAACAATAGAACTCCCCTATGACCCAGCAATAGCACTGCTAGGAATTTACCCAAGGGATACAGAAATGCTGAGGCATAGGAGCACATGTACCCCAATGTTCATAGCAGCACTCTCCACAATAGCTAAAACATGGAAAGAGCCTAAGTGTCCATCAACAGATGAATGGATCAAGAAGATGTGGTTTATCTATACCATGGAATACTACATGGCAATGAGAAACAATGAAATCTGGCCATGTGTAGCAACATGGATGGACCTTGAGGGTGTTATGCTGAGCGAAATAAGTCAGGCAGAGAAGGACAAATATCATATGTTTGCACGTATAGGAGGATTAGGAGGAACTTGACGGAGGAACAAGGGGGAGAAGAAGGGCGGAAATGGTGGGGGAAAGGGAGAGAGGCAAACCATGAGAGACTCTTGAATGCTGACAAAAACTGAGGACTGATGGATGTGGGGGGGAGGGGGGAATGGGCATAGAGGAGGACACTTATGGGGATGAGCACTGAGTATTATGTGGAAACTAATTTGACAATAAACTATTTGTAAAAAAAAACATGAGTAACATGAATAACACTGTTTCTTACTCTCTTCTCTACCGATCATCCACATTTTTTCTCAATTCTCTTTAAAGAACAGGATGATTGGATGAATACTCTCCATAGACAAGTTTCATAAAATAATGTACTAACATAGTTTTGCACCCAGCTCAGAGTATTCCCTGAAGTGGAGAGAGTAAACATTAATTTATTTATATAGCCTTCCTTTAAGCAAGGGGGCAATCCGGGTAAAGGATAAACAGGTATCTGTCAAAAAGCTGATTGATAGAAACATATATATCTATAAAGTTAAGCAGCTGAGTGTCACTAATTTCATGATTCCAATCAATATAGAATCTGAAAATATATTTATGTAAATGTAACCTCCATGGATA
>NW_027531632.1:62205-69530 GCF_008692635.1 Crocuta crocuta | reverse complement strand
ATATGAATAACAAATAATAAATATATTAGTTGCCCTAATTAATAATAATGATTATTGTTTTGAGAATGATATTTACTTGCATTTACTCTTATTAAGAACATAAATTTTGTTTGTTTTGCATTTAAAAATTATTTTCTTAAATTTATTTTTAAATCAGCTTTAAACCCAATGTAGGGTTTTAACTCATGGCCATGAGATCAGGAGGGGCATGCTCTACCAACTGAGCCATCCAGTTGCATCAAATTTTGCTTGTTTTTCTTAAAAAATTTTTTTAATGTTTTATTTATTTCTGAGAGAGAGAGAGAGAGAAAGCGTGAGCAAAGGAAGGTCAGAGAGAGAGGGAGACACAGAATCTGAAGCAGGCTCCAGACTCTGAGCTAGCTGTCAGGACAGAGCTCAACGAGGGGCTCAAACCCACAAACCGTGAGATCATGACCTGAGCTGAAATCAGACGCTTAACCGACTGAGCCACCCCGGCTTCCCAAATTTTGCATGTTTTTCAAAGGGCTTGTGCTACGACATAGACATATATCTGCTTATATATGTGTTTGTGTATGTATACATGTATTATACATATATGTAATATGTATATATTATATACATGTTATATGCATATGTATATTACATATACATTATATTTACATATACTAATAATTGTATAATGTAATATATGTATATATTATATATGTGCTTATATGTGTGTGTGCTTGTATATTTATATGCTTGTGTATATATGCATATATTGTATANATCTTTATTATAAAGGCAAATGTTTCTGTTGATATTTTACCAATACTTGCCTAAATCTGAATTCATCATCTTATATGCCCAAAGCAACTCTTTCTGCAACTTCTCATCATAATATCTACAAGTGCTGTCTGAGTTTAATCAGTTGTCAAATTCAGTTAGATCTTTCCTATTTCTCTCATATTCCTTTCTTTTTTTTTTCTCCCTATTTCATGTGAATTCAAGTCTTTTAAATTATTTCAAGGGTTTTCTATTTCAAGGACTTCTAAACTATGTTCTTGGTTCTAGTGTCTGATGTTTCTCACCTCTATAATATGCAGTAAATACTTATGTAATCCCCTTACTGTTATTAAACTATTATTATCTCTTTATATTCTGGTAAAGCTCTGCCCTTAGTCAATGAATTAACATTGGAAAACTTCACAATCTGAATATGTCACCCATGCAACTATTATGTCTGAAGGACACTTTATATGAATTCAAGGTTGATTATATTTTCTAAAACAAAAAGCATTATTGCGGTGGACTGAATAATAGCAGATGTCTATTCCTAACCCCTAAGATCTCTAAATAATTAACACATAAAAAGGCTTGAGAGAGAGAGAGAGTTCAAAGAAAATTAGCTAATTCCATTATGGACTCTAAGAAGTCCCAATATCTGCATTTAGCAAGCTCAAGACCCAAGAGAACCAATGGTATAGTCTGAGTCCAAAGGCAGAAGAAGACTGACATCCCAGCTCCAAGACGCTCCAACAGAGAGCAAACTTTTCATTGCTCAACTTTTTTAAAAAATTTTTTTATTCAGGCCTTCAGTGGATTGGATGTAGCCTGCCCACATTGGAAAGAAAAATCTGATTTCCTCAATCTGCTGATTTAAATGCTAATCTCATCCAGAAATGCCCGCACAAGCACACCCATAATAATGCTTAGACTCTGAGCACCCCATGGCCCATCGAATTGACACATAAAATTGACCATCAAATATACCCCCCTTGTCAACTTTGTTTCCTTATGCATTGCCTTAAGCCATACTTAATCTCCACATAAAGATAATAAAAAGATAACAATGAGGCGTCTGGGTGGCTCAGTCAGTTAAACATCAGACTTCAGCTCAGGTCATGATCTTGCGGTTTGTGGGTTCAAGCCCCGTGTCTGGCTCTGTGCTGACAGCTAGCTCAGAGCCTGGAGCTTGTCTTCAGATTCTGTATTTCTCTCTCTCTGATCTTCCTCTGCTCACGCTGTCTCTCTCTCTCTCTCTCAAATAAATAAAACATTTTAAAAAAAAGATAACACTTCCATCTAACATGATACAACTATCCTGTGTACAACTAAAAATACAATAACATATTCCCCAGGGAAGGAGATAAATATCTTGACTAATGTCTTTCTTTCTTCATATCCTGTAACTTAAATACTATCATATAAAGTTAGTACTTAAATACTATAATATGCATTCAATACATCTTATGTTACAGAATGAGGGAATTAGAAAAGAGAAAAATAAATTTGCAAAATACACACACAGAAACACATGCCTACAGACATTCATAAATAAGGAAGAGATACACATGACAATTATAGTTCTCATTTCTGTAAACTGATCATGTTGCTTCAGCTGGCATTTATAACTACTTCCTTCTGCCACCCATTTTGTATTCCTTTTGTCTTAAGCAAGCACCTCAGCTGGCCATGGTTCTCAATCTGCCAAGATAAACCAAACCTTCATTGACAGTAGTTTTTCATGGACTTTAATTACAGCGCATTGTAATACTTTCTTATTTCCATTGTAGTGTAGTAGTCCAATTTCCCCTTGGTAGTCAGGATCGATCATTCCATAGCACAGTTACTCTCTTTGCCTGTGATTGAGAAACATGGTGAGTCAAAAGTGATCAGGTAGCAGTTTCAACTTTCAGGTCAATGGAATCATTGTTGTATCTACTGGTGAAAGCATTCCTCTGAACATGGACTTTTGTACACCAAGGGCAACCTGGCTATGGCCACTCCTGAATGTTCAATATGCCTGCAGCTAAAACCAACACTAAGTGCCAAATATATGGCATCATGCTCCAGGGTATTTGCCAGCTACCTGCGGGCAGACTGATCACATTGATTTACTTCCATCATGGAAGGAACAGTGTTTCATCTTTACTGAAATATACACAACTCTGGATATGGATTTGCCTTCCCTGCATGCAATCCTTTTGCCAAATTACCATCCATGGACTTACATAATATCTTATCCACCATTATAGTGTTCTAAATAACATTGCTTGGATGAAGGAACTCACTCCACAGCAAAAAGAGTGTGGCAATGTATGGAAGTCCACTTTATTGAGCCCATGCGTATCCTCCTAAGCCTGTCATCATTTCCACTTTTTATTGGCCCCATTGAGCAATGACAGTGGTGACTAGAGAAATAGGCTGCCTAATATTCATAGAATGAATGAGACTATCCACTGGATTATTAAAATCATCCTCTACTAAGGTCATTTTTTGGTGAACATTCATATTTGACACACATACTTTTCCACCAAAATTCCTTGCCACCACTTTCCCAGTAACGTTCCTTTCACATAACTCACCATCCAGCCAAACCATTGTCCACAGCCTATGAGTCAGCATATAAACACACATCTGGCCATTTCTCCTTCTATGCAAAGTGAAAAATCAGGTGCACTACTCAAGGTTCTGCTGGATTGGAGGATTTCCTTTTGTCACTGTATTTCAAGGATGTCGCAGAAAAGGGATGTAATGCTGAAACTGTCCACTTTAAGTTAGTACTTTTATATCATGCAGAACAATCTGTATATTAGCCTTTATTCTTATATCTTCTAGCAGCTGGTTGTATGGAACTCTCCATTAAGCCATAAGTGTGGTCTGGGAGACAACATACAGTGTAGCAGGGGTGGAATCATGATCATTGGGCCACTTCTTCATTTTACCTACATGTGCTTTCAAGGCCTGCTTGGCTAATCACTTATATGACTTCCATTTGATGATGGAGTGGTGCTGTGGATATCCAACTTTATGGCTAGGTGGGTCAGATCTTGATGGGAAGCTAAGTTTGAATGGTAACTTGTTGAGCCATAGTTAAGCAATCAAGTTTTACTAAGAACTAGTGACAGGTCAAGAACTTTTTCCCAAAAAGAGAGCAGTTACCCACAGAATATGTTGAGGTTTGCTCTGAAATCCTGAGGACCTGTTCCATGATTCACCTACAGGAGCCTGATAAAGGTTACTAACAGCATCCTATCTGCCACTGCCACTTCAAACATCATTGGATGCATTGGATCATATGACCCAAGTGGCAGAGCCGCTTGTACAGAAAGCATAGATCTGTTGCAGACAATTCTCTTGTTCTGAGCTCCACCCAGATCCACTCTCACGACCCCTAATCACCTCCCAATGACCTCACCTCCAAATAGGATCACACTAAAGATTAGGTTTCAACATTTTGAATTGAGGGAAGGTGCCAAACATTGTCCATAACATTTACCTTAAAAAGAATACTTCAACATGCCCCATACTCCATTGCCATAGATATTTAACTGAAGTAGAAGGACTGAGATCTAGTCAGATTTATTTCCCACCCTATGACATGCAAATGCCTTACCATCAAGTCAATAGTAGCTGCTTATTCTTCATAACTATGTCCAATAAGCATAATGTCATCAATGTAACGGATGAGTGTAACATCTTGTTAGCGGAAAAAGTGATCAAGATCCCTGTGAACTAAATTGTGACATAAGCCTAGAGAGTTGCTATGTCCCTTCAAATAGGACATAAAGGTATATTACTGGTCTTGCCAGATGGAAGCAAACTGCTTCTAGTGGACTATATGTGCAGGGATATATATATAAAAAAAAATTTGACAAATCAGGAGCTAAAAACAAGGTATCAGTGGATATGTTAATTTCCTTAAGCAATAAAACCATGTCTGGTACAGCAGCTGCAATTGGACTCACCACTTGGTAAAGCTTACACTAAACCACTGTCCTTCACCAAAATCCATCTAACTCGTGCACAGGCCAAATAGGATGATTGAATGGGGATGTGATGGGAAGANCTTAACGGAGGACTGTGGGGGAGAAGAAGAGGGGAAATAGTGGGGGAGAGGGAGGGAGGCAAACCATGAGAGACTCTTGAATGATGAGAACAAACAGGACTGATGGGTGTGGGATGGGGGGAGGAGATGGCCATGGAGGAGGACACTTGTGGGGATGAGCACTGAGTGTTATATGGAAACCAACTTGACAACAAACTATTTGTAAAAAAATAAATAAATAAAATGACATACCCAGTCTAACATCTCAATCACGCTATGCCTTTGAATCCCTTCCTTTACATTGAAACAAGGCAGGTCTGGATTTTCTAATTCACTCACTGTGGGCCAGTTTTTATCCATCTTTCAGCCCATCAAACAAACTGTTAGGTCTCTTTCTAACTCCCTGAGCTACAACATTAAATGCATAATTTCTGCTTGCTGAGGCCATCTCAATAATTTTTTTTCTGATCCAACATTAGGCTTGTTCCATCATTATTCCACACCTTCAACTTTCCTATCCATTCTCACACATGTCCCTGAGATATGTCTGCATAAATTAGAAAACTCAAGTAGTTCTTTTGGTGTGTGACACACATTTTCATGGATCACAATTTGTACTTGACCTTTAGAGACCTGCTGGGACTTGGGTCTAGTTAAAGGTCTGGAAGCAAAGGTAAGTGGTAGGGGTGGTTCCTAAAAAGAATTTACACTGTCTCCCAGGGCAACTCCTTCAGGAATGCCATTACAATTTCCTCATGCAATGCAATGCTAATCCCTTTAGATGGTGGTAGAGACACCACTCTCAATGAGGTGGAGGAGTCCTCTTCCATTGGAGAAGAAAAGTATTCAAAAATTAAGTAAGCTAATTAATAGTAACTTTGAAGAATTTGTTATTCTTATTCACGTCAAAGAGGTAGGAAGAAAATCTGAATCTAGTTATGTTACTTTGAATAATTATATTAATAGTTTGTAAACAATATTTTTCTTCCCATGTACTATTTATTTTGCCCCAAAGTAAAATATCATGTTATTCTAATAGTTACAAATAATTTTTAAAAAGAAATGTTATTGGCAGACACAAATTTGAGAAGATATACATGAATATTCATTCATTAGTAATATTGCAAGCCTGAGATATTTTTGGAATTACAATTGTTCACATAGGCCTTTTTTAAGAATGATTTTATAAATGTACAAAAGCAAATGAAAAATATTCAGTTGCTCATATGAATATAATTGCTAGTTGAACTAATCTTATGGAAGCTAAAAATAAATTAAATATATGTGGTATAGAGAGTGTAGAAAATTGACTATTTTTTCAGGATTTTTGAGATATAATTCACATAAAACATTATATAATTTTAAGGTGTACAATGTGATGATTTAATAAACTTACATATTACAAAATGAGTATCACAATAAGGTTAATTAACACGTGAATCACCTCACATATATACATACATATATACATTTATATATGTGTATATATATATGTACATTTTACAGCAATTTTCAAGAATATAATACAGTATTGTTAACTATGATCACAATTTTGTATTTTAGATCCACAGACTTATTCATCTTCAAACTGGAAGTCTAAACTCTTTGACCAATATATGATATCATAAGATCCATCACNAACAGCATTTTCTTCTTTCTTATGGCTGAATAATATTAATATATATAATTACATATAATTATCACATTTTCTTTATCTATTCATCCACTGATAGACACTCAGTTTCTTTCGAGGTCTTGGCTACTATGAATAAATAATGCTGCAATGAACATTGGGAGGTAGGTATCTTTTTGAATCCTTGTTTTATTTTATACAGATATATACTCAGAATTGGGGTTATTTTTTCATATGTTAGCTCTATGTTTATTTTTTTTGAAAAACCTCCATACTGTTTTCTATAGTTGTTTTATAAGAAACTTGACTTTAAATAAAATGAATGTTTAGAAGTGTGGCAGTGGACATTTTTCTCATGCTAAAGAAAGCATGAGATATTGTCTTGATATTGTCTCCCTATAGGTCTATTTCTACAAGATAAAATACAAGTTATATTTGAGACTTCTGTCTCATATTTTATACTACAGATACTTAAAATGTTTACTGAAAGTATTTAAAATATTTTAAAAGGGGGCACCTGGGTGGCTCAGTCAGTTAAGTGTCTGACTTCGGCTCAGGTCACGATCTCATGGTTCGTGAGTTCAAACCCTGCATCAGGCTTTGTGCTGACAGCTCAGAGCCTGGAGCCTGTTTCGGATTCTGTGTCTCCCTCTCTCTCTGACTCTCCCCTGCTCATGCTGTCCTTCTCTCTCTCTCTCACTCAGAAATAAAAAAATAAAAAAATATTTTAAAAGATCAATTTTATAGATTTGGTTAACTTAACCATTCACATATTCATAGATTGCTTATAGTGACCTACTTTTGAAGAGAATGTGGTAATATAGAAATATTATCTCCATATATCAAGAGATGACTTAAGGGTTGCAGTGCTCTAGTGAGTGACTGGAGTCAAACAGGAAA
>NW_027531632.1:59344-61972 GCF_008692635.1 Crocuta crocuta | reverse complement strand
CTATGCAGATTTTCATTTAATCAGAAAAAAAAAACAAAGAAACAATGATTTAGTTTTGTCATAAAGGGGAAGGACCTTTAAAAGAAGTAAAAATAAATAATTATGCCAGTGCTTTAGCTTCTCCTTATTATCTGATTATATTGGGCATTGGGAATGACACTTCACCCACTGTTCAACATCATCCTCAGCATCATCCTATGGCTACTTTTATCTATCTTGTACTTCCCTGTATTTAAGTTAACTATAAATGGATGAATGAACTTGGACTTAATGATGTAAATGTGATTTAAATTGTTTTATTACAAATGACTGGGTATTTTTCAGACACCTGACTGAGAAGTTAGACAGATGCTAATACAATCAACATATTCTCTCCTTGTTCTTTCAATATTCAACATGCACGATTTTTCACATGTATCATATATTTCTCAGTAAAAATAACCAGCATTTGAGAGCTTACTATATGTCAAATGTGATTCTGGGTGCTTTTGTGGATTTTCTCACTTATTTGTCACAAGAACCCAGTGACTAAGTACTATCATTACTTACCTTTTTGCATATTATTAAATTAAGACCTAGAGAGTTAACTTACCTAAAGTTATGCAGATAGTAAGTGGTGAAACAGTTATGTATGTAAGCAATTTGTTTCAGAATCTTTACTCTTAATTGCTAACCTATATCATTATCAAATCATATTGTTTTCAAAAATTTTCCCCACATACAAGTGCTTTGTTGAATTCAATGTTAGACTGATGTATACATGAAATGCTGTGAAAGGAGTGACAGCCTCAGGCTATGGACAGTTACTAGTAGCCTCCATAATATTTTATAATGTCTGATATTGCTTGGAAAATCATCGGTGAGCCAGAGGTGTAAATAATGATGAATATAATGATCAGAAGGAGGCCTAAGAACAGGGCTCAGATATTCAGGCAGTTGGTGGTGGAGGCATAGTCCTGGGCCACAATCACATCACCCACCATCTTCCGGGCCCTAGAATTCACAGAGTAGGTGAACGCCACAAAGCCCAGGCAGCACAAGTTCATGAAGATAGTGTTGAACAAGGACCAGACTGTGTGGTTGGGCACAGCTGTCTCACTGTGGATGTTGATCAAGGGAGGAAAGCTGTGGAAACCCCAAGTATAGCCAAAACCTGTTCCTCCTTGAGCATCTCCTAGGTTGTGGGGATGGGAATGTGGGCATCAGGGAAGAAGGGCTGGAAATTGTGGTTGATGCTGAGAGGTGGAACTACTGTTATTTTTCTCTTTAAATAGCCTTCTAAGCTTGACCAAATTTCATTAATCAATGATTAGTCCACTGTTTTAACCCCTCGGTATTATTTATATTAAATCTCTACTTTATTCTCAGTCACCATTTATTTACATAGAAAAGTAACTATCAAGATGTGCCTGGGTGGCTGAGTCAGTTAAGCATCAGACTTTTGGTTTCAGCTCACGTCATGATCTTGGGGTTCCTGGGATGGAATCCCCACATCAGGCTCAGGGCAGACAGTGCAGAGCTTTCTTGGGATTCTCTATCTTCCTCTCTCTCTGCCTGCTTCATGCTCATGTTGTCTTTCTCTCAATAAATAAACATAAAAAAAAGCAAAAGTACTATCAAAACATAAGTAAAATAAAAATGACAGTTTCCTCTTAATCTCACAAATGCTACTGAGTTAAATATTCTGAATTTCCTCTTCATCTAAATCCTGAGGTAATGCCTGTTTATTTCTATCACCGACTTCTTATTATTCAAATCAACTTGATGTGAAGGAATATTAATTTGGAATTAATATTTCAAGTATGTTTGAAATTTTAATAAATACTATTCTTTTTAAAAATTTATATCCAAGCTAGTTAGCATATAGTGCAACAATGATTTCAAGAGTAGATTCCTTAATGTCCCTTACCCATTTAGCCAATTCCCCTCCCACCACCCCTCCAGAAACCCTATCTTTGTTCTCCATATTTAAAAGTTTCTTATGTTTTTGTCTCCCTCCCTGTTTTAATATTATTTTTGTTTCTTTTCCCTTATGTTCATCTGTTTCGTATCTTAGAGTCCTGATATGAGTAAAGTCATATGATATTTGTCTTTCTCTGACTGACTAATTTCGCTTCACATGATACCCTCTAGTTCCATCCATGTAATTGCAAATGGTATGATTTCATTCTTTTTGATTGCTGAGTAATACTCCATTGAATATATATACCACATCTTTATCCAATCATTGATAGATGAATGGATAATAAATACTATCTTTTAATTCTGTCACACAACACACATACAAACTGTCACACAATAGTCAATTATGTATTATTAAGTAATTTTCAGATGAGGAATTTGAGGCAGAAAGGTTATAAATCATACCAAGTAACACAACTAGAAAAAGGCAAAATGAGGTTTAAACTGATGTCTTATGACACCCCAAAATATATACTTTCTAACACATTTACTGAGTACAAATTAAAGCTAGCATTGAAAAAACACTAAACACCTAAAAGCCATGCTTATTATGAGATGGATGGTGATAAAAGACTAGTGTTCTACATAGCTCCATTTTGGTTATAGAAGAAAAACTGTTGAGGAGTATATTAGAGTAAGATAGACAACAGAAAAAGATTAAAATAT
>NW_027531632.1:58900-59246 GCF_008692635.1 Crocuta crocuta | reverse complement strand
GAGTAAGATAGACTGCAGTAAAAGATTAAAATATCAAATGGCTCAATAAATATATAGTTTATTTCTTGCTCACCTAAGAGTCAGAGGTGCTTATAGGTTTGTTCTGCCTTTTCTAAAACTTGATTTCCATGTTATCCAGGAAATTGCCATCCAGGTGGCCAGAAAGGGAAAAGAACACGGAGAAAGTACACTGGCTTAAGAGCTTTGGTTTGGAAGTGACATAGATCAGTTCCACTAACATGACACTCACAACTTGCTGGCTGGGTGCCTTGATACAATTGATACTGAAAAATGAGAACTTACATTGAGATGGACAGATACCCATCTTTACCACAGGAGGTTATTG
>NW_027531632.1:58341-58547 GCF_008692635.1 Crocuta crocuta | reverse complement strand
CTAAAGTTGAATAAATAAGAGGGTATATTTTTTATTATTATATGCGGATCAATGGGTCAATACACATTTAAGTGAGCACCCCTTGCTTTTGTACACACACACACACACACACACACACACACACACATCCTTGGATAATTTTTTTTTTTTAATGTTTTATTTATTTCTAGGAGAGAGAGAGAGAGGGGGAGAGAGAGAGAGAGAGA
>NW_027531632.1:55008-58180 GCF_008692635.1 Crocuta crocuta | reverse complement strand
GAGAGAGAGAGAGACAGCGTGAGCAGGGGAGGGTCAGAGAGAGAGGGAGTCACAGACTGAAACAGGCTCCAGGCTCCGAGCCGGCAGTCAGCACAGAGCCCGACGCGGGGCTCGAACCCACGAACCGTGAGATCATGACCTGAGCGAAAGTCGGACGCTTAACCGACTAAGCCACCCAGGCGCCCCGGATAATGTTTTTAAGTGAGAAGATATGCTTAAGGCAATTACCAATGAAAACAAACATAATAAAATTATGTTTCATTTTTCGGCTTGTAAAATTTCTTTAATAACCACTCACTTTTAATCATTCTCAAATGAAAACTAAATAAAATTGTAATATTGTTAGAATAATTTAGTATTCATCAGAAATGAGAAATGAATATCATGATTTATTGTTCAGATATTTATAATCAAAATCAAATGAGAAAAGTTTTTTCTTTTATTGAAGTCTTTAGCTTCCAGGCCATCAAAAGACAAAACTTTAGCAAGTAAGGAAAAAAGGCACTTAGTTGCATCTGTTATCTTTGTAAACTGTTGGTTTCTTCATTAAAAAGCATTCACCATAAAGAGTAATGTAGAAATAAACTTTAAACCTTTCATATTCTCAAGACTGAGGAAAATACTGAGATGAGACATAAATGTCAGAATTTGTATGGAAGGTTAAATAAAATAATGGTAATTTGCATGTTGCCATAAGAAAGCCCTTTTAAGGGGATGTGCAGTGATCATTTTAACTATAAAATAAATTTGGTTATTGGATCATTTATAGACTTAAATCACATCTAGAATGATATGGAATAAAGAATAAAATTTTGCCCTATACTGCACTATTTATGCTGCACAAATATCATTATGTTACTTTTATATCCTTTTCAAGGTCATATTGTCTACATAAGTGCTATCTGAATAAAGACTATGTGTTTTTATCAATGTGTCATTTGTTTGCTAAATTTACCATATGCTTTTAGTTCCCACATTAGAAGTCTAAATGTGAAAAACACACACCAACAATGGGACAGTTTAACTTGCTTTTCCTTTCTCTGTATATTTCTCAGTTGCTTAAGTATTTCTAGGTCACAGAAAGTTGAAATCATTAAATTATCATGGTGCTTGGTTTTCTTTGCAAAAATATGAAGGTATATATATACTAAATTATTATACTTCTTGAATTTTCTTTATAAATTTTATGAAGATACCATGACTTGCTTGAATGTTTAGAGTGCATATAGAGAACATATTTGATGATTGTTGAAGTTTTAACCTTGAAATGACTAAAAGAAATTTTAACAGACTTTGACATAGTTAGAAGTTGATTTGGACAAATGTTTTATTTCATATATTCAAAATGTTATTACTGAATCACAAAAGTTTCACAATTATTGTAATGCTAAAATATCTTTAGCTAATAATAGTAAGTTATAATTGACCCATTAACATAGTTCCAAAAGGTAAAAGGCCATTATAGACTGGACTATGGTATTAGATTCTCTCCCTTGAGCTATCTGAATAGACGTGTAACATTCACCACTTATAAGTCTTTTTAGCTATACAGAATACGTAATGCTTGAAAGCTAGATTTGAAAATATATCATAATTCTGACATTCTTTCATTGTAATATAAATATACAATAAGCAGATCACTTTGAACAATTTAATTTTTTGAATCTATTTATTGGCAGTTGAGTATTTGAGAAACAAAGATGAGTAATATCAAGAAGAAACANGTTTGCATTTGAAAAATACAACCCATCTTCACATGAAAATGACCGTACATAAGATTGAATTCACAGTTTAGGCTGATTCAAAAAAAAAAAAAGAATTTTCCATTGGGTGCATTGTAGTAAATACAATGTGGGTTTCTATGTTGTTGCTAGTGCTTCACTAGATATCAAAATATCAGCTAATTTTTAAGCAATGTTTATTTGCCATGAGTACATTTTAAAATAAAACTTTCTACAGGGGTGCCTAGGTGACTCAGTTGGTTAAGTGACCAAATCTTGGTATTGGCTCAGGTTCATGATCTGAGGTTCATGAGGTTGAGTCCCATGTCAGGCTTGCACTGACAGCATGGAGACTGCTTGTGTTTCTCTCTCTCACTCTCTCTCTGTGCTCCTCTCTGCCCATCTCTCCCTTTCTCAAAATCAATAAATAAATTTAAAAAAATAAAACAAAACTTTCCACAAAATTAATGAACAAAATAACAAATGAAAAATATAAACTTAAGAGAATATTGTTCTTTAGGTCCCACTACTTTCAACTTAACTCAGAGAAGAAGTATATACTGCTCTATTTGTATTAGAAAATAATATATAGTGAAACATTATTTTCAAAAGTGTATATATAATTGACTTTTACAGTTCTTTGAGTTTCTACGGACTATTTGCAAAATATTATATATTCATACCTACTGTCTCTAAGGTTGGTGATGCAATGAGTTGCATTATATACAACGAAACCCTAACTAGTGTATTACTGATAAATATAAACTACAAGTAGAAACATCTAGATTAACAAAGTTCAGAAGAAAATATGATTGAGAAGGATGAATCTTTCAGTCACTATGAGTTTTAGACCTCCCTAAATGGCAGATGAATTAAGTTCATTTACTATTGGGGAAAGTTAAGGTGGCAGAGTAATAGAGGGACCTTATGCTTGCCTCACTCGTTGTATACAGCTAGATAAATGCCAAATCATTCTTAACACCTAGGAAATCAATTTGAAGACTTAGAGAGCAAACTTCACAGCTAGAGGGAAAAAAGAGGCCACATTGTGGAAGGTAGGATATGCAGAAGTTATTTGGGGGAAAAGATAATGGCTGGTGCTGTGGAGGGGAGGAAAACCTGATCAGGGAGAGAGGAGAGAGAAAGGGCAAGATAAGGGGGAGGGAGAGAGAGAGAGAGAAAGAAAGAGAGAGAGAGAGAAAGCAGGGGAGGGTCGAGAGAGAGGGAGATATGGAATCTGAAACAGGCTCCAAGCTCTGAGCTGGTAGCAGAATGGATAAAAAAAACAAAATCCATCTATATGCTGTCTACAAGAAACTCATTTTAGACTGGAAGATACCTTCAGATTAAAAGTAAGGGGATGGAGAAATATATATCATGGTACAGGAAATCAAAAGAAAGCCATAGTAGCTATACTTCTATCAGACAAACTGGACTTTAAATTAAAGATA
>NW_027531632.1:52786-55001 GCF_008692635.1 Crocuta crocuta | reverse complement strand
TAGGATGTCACAGCAGATTTGGTCAGGCAATAGAGTCAGTGAACTTGAAAAGAGATAAAATGAGATTGAAGGTCAGAGGTTGATAAAAGGATAAAGAAACAATAAGTAGTACTGACTTTAGATATAAAGATTTAAATAGGTTGAACTTAAAGGATGGGAAAAAAAAACATTTGAAGGAAATAGTAACTAAAAGAAAGTTGTGGTAACTCTACTACTATCAGACAAAATCAAAATACAGACTGGGTTAAAAACAGTCACAAGAAACAAAGAATACTATATATTGATAAGAAGATTAAGAGGAATCTCTATCAAAGAGATATGACAACTATATCCACCTAGCAACAGAGCCTCAAAATATATGAAGTTAAATGGACAGAATTGAATGGAGACATAGAAAGTTTAACAATAAAGTTGGAGAATTCAATGCCCACTTTTAATAATGGGCATAAAAACTAGGTGGAAAATCCGTAAATACATAGAGGACTTTACCAACCCATATCTCAACCAGACCCAAGAGACATATAAATGCACTCCCCCACATCCAAAATCCAATCTGAATGACTTGATATAAACTTTAGGAAAATCACCACAACAGATAATGATGGACTTTCCTGCTGCTGTGTGAGTGACTCAGTAATTTCACTGGAACATCCAATGCCATTACCAAAGACATTCAAATTGCAAACCAGGAAATCCATCACTGTCATGCTTAGGACCAACATCTAAATGTATTCTCAACTAGCTCTTTTCTGGACTTAGGAACTGGATTTCCAATTATTATTTCTTTTATTTCCAGAGAAATCTCCCTCATTAAATACCTAACTGCTTTCACTATCCAGCAAAAATCTGCCATCAAATAAGAAATGGACTTAGATTGTTTAATACAAAGAATGTATCTTCTTTCCTTTAATGAGAGGAGATAAAGACTTGTTTCTTTTGACCAAACTCAATTCAGTCTCCTCTGCATCCTCCTTCTGATCAGGGACATTTTTATGGTTTCTTATTATTCTTTGAACATATCTGGAGGTGGCGTGTGGTGCAGTGGGAAGGGCAAATGTGGGAAGGGGTAGCAAGCTGGGGTGAGTGTCAGCTCCTGTTTAAAAACTGGAAAAGTGACCCTATTTTTTTCTCTTGTGTATAAAGGAGATTGTGGGGGTTGGGGGGAGTGTCAAATGGTCAAATGATATGGTCAGTGGGAAAGCACTGTGAAAAGTTCCTCTGGCAGTTGAACTACGTGTTTAACCAGTGACCCAACCCTGTGTACTTTGTCTTCATAGAGGTCTTGTGAACACTTGCGGTAGCTGTTATGATTTTTGCTGAGGGGAAACCTTCCAGTGTGAGACCTCACCAGTACCCTGGTTGGGAGTGTTTTGAGCTTCTTGTGGCCATTGTAACAAATAACCACAACCTTGGTGGCATAAACCAATAGAAACTTATTCTCTCACATTTCTGTCCACCTGCACTATGCTCCCTCTGAGGACATGAAGGTAGAATCACTCCACTGATTGTCTCCACCTTTACCTGGCTGTCTTTGTGTGTCTTCCTGTGAGTCATGTAACCTACTTATGTCTTTCAAGGACACATATGATGGTATGTAGAATTCACCCAGATAATTGAGGGTATCCTCACACAAAATCTGTAACTTATTTACATCTGCAAAGATCCTTTTTCCAAATAGCAAAACATTAACAGGTTCCTGGGATTAAGATTGTGGGGCCATTATTCAGCTGACCACAGGAGTGAAAGCTCCTTAAAGCTTTCCAGGTTGGAGTCATATCTTCACTACAGTGGGCAAGTTATTTCAAGTCTCTGCATCTCAATCTTCTCATCTGTAAAATCAGGGTAAATAATAGCATCTACCTCACAGGATAGTTGTGAGCATTAAAATAAATTAATATACAGAGATCACTTATACAAGTGCTTGGCTAATAGTAAGTTCTCTCAAAATATTTACTATTATTATCTCTGGTTTTCCTTTAATACCTGGTTCCAGTTTTGGTATCATAGTTTCCTCCAAACTCTTCCAGGATTTGATTATATTTCGCCTATGCAAACATTGTGGTGTGAATCACTTTTCATTTGCTCAAAAACTATTTTTTCATGATTAAAAATATATAGCAATTAAAAAAAAAAAGTCTTTGTCTAGGGGGCGCCTGGGTGGCTCAGTTGGTTAAGTGTCTGACTCTTGATTTCTGCTCATGTCATGGTCTTCCAG
>NW_027531632.1:48925-52729 GCF_008692635.1 Crocuta crocuta | reverse complement strand
GTCATGGTCTTCCAGTTCATGAGATCAAGCCCTACATTGGCTGACAGTGGAGTGTGCTGACAGTGTAGAACATGCTTGGGATTCTCTCTCCCTCTCTCTCTCTGCCACTCCCCTGCTTGCATTCTCTCTCAAAATAAATAAGTAAATAATCATTTTTAAAAAATTTATAGTTGCCAAAAATGTATTTTCTAAATTGTCTAGTTTTCAATAAATTATGAGACATTCAAAGAAACAGGAAATTGTCACCCATACAAGTGAAAAAGGAATCAAAACAAACTGCCCATGAGAGTGGTAAAGTCAAATTTAGCAGACAAAAACTTCAGAATCGCCAATTAAAATATGTTCAAAGAATTAAAGGAAACTGTGTTTAAACAAGTAAAGGATGGTATGATGTTTCATCAAATAGAGAATGTCAATTAAGGTATAGATAACATAACAAATGAACCAAATGGAAATTATGGAGTCTTCTCATTTTTTATGTAAAAAATAAAATTATTTTTTAAAAATCTATGTAATTGTATTATTGGGCCCTATGCATTTAGAAATGTAAGATACTTGACAATAAGAGGAAATAAGTAAAAGCAAGGGTGTAATGGAGTAAGGAAATGACATTAAATAGTAATTTGAATACACAGAAGCCAATGATCAGANTTCTCTCCCTTTTTTCATCAGCCTTATAATAGACAAAAATCCTTCAAAAACAATAATTATCACAATGTATAGTTAAATTTGTAATATAGAGATATAATTTGTATACAAATAATAGCACTAAAAGGGGAAAATGGAATGGAGCTAAATACCAGTGACATTTCTATATCTTACTAAAAGTAAAATAGTATAAATCTAAAGGTTCTAAGAATTTTAAGATACATATGGCATACCCTAAAACAACCACTAAGAATATAACTCAAAAATATAGTGAAAATTCGCTAAATGAATAAAAACATTAATTTTGAAAATATTCACCTAATGCAAAACAAAGTCGTGAGAGAAATAGAAGAAAAATACTTAGATATATTGAACACAAAAATAAAATGGTAGACGTAAATTGAACTATATCTGGAATTAAAGTCAGTGTGCATAGACTAAATATGCACAATTCAAAAGATATAGATTGTTAAGTTAGATTAATTAAGAAAAGATATAGATTGTTAAGTTAGATTAATTTAAAAAAACGAATTCAACCATATAATGTCTAGATAAGAGACACCTTAAACATTTTATCAATGACTTTTCATATTCAAAGATAAAAAATAAGTTGAAAAAAAGNNNGAGAAAGCTTGAGTGTCTATACTAATATAAGGAAAAATAGATTTGAGAACCAAAAATGTTATTAGAAATGAATAAAACATTTTATAATGATAAAAGTGTCAATACATTAGGAAGTTATAATCATCATGAAAACTATATGCTCTGAGCACCAGAACATCAAGATATGTAAAACAAAGGCAGATATAACTGCAGGAAGAAACAGTGAATTCAACAAGTCAGAAACACAATACTACACTTTGAATAATGGATATACAACAAGGCAAAAGACCAGCAAGGCTATAGAAGAATTGAACAACTAAATAACCTTACTAGTTTTAACACACATCTATTGAACACTCCACATGATAACAGCAGGACAGACATTTTCAAGTGCAAATGAACATTCTCTTGGATAGATCATTAACTAACCGTGAAACAAGCCTCAATAAATGTAAAAATGCAAAGTATGTTGTTTCTCATTAAAGTTAAACTGAAAATTAATACTAAAAAGAAATTTGGGAAAATAATAGATACTTGGAAGATAAACAACATTCTACTCAATAATAATAAAAAAACAACAAAGAAGAAATCGCAATGGAAACTACACAATACTTTGAGATGAANCATTGTTTCTCATTGCCATGT
The DNA here is from genome assembly GCF_008692635.1 of Crocuta crocuta. Lineage (NCBI taxonomy): Eukaryota > Metazoa > Chordata > Mammalia > Carnivora > Hyaenidae > Crocuta > Crocuta crocuta. The sequence goes on along the minus strand of NW_027531632.1, from coordinate 50,833 downwards.
AGTATTCCATGGTATAGATAAACCACATCTTCTATACTTTCAGGGATCATTTCTATAGTTCGTTACATTTTCCATATCTTGATTATTATAGATAATACTGTGGAACAACTGGATCATATGGTAGTTCTATTTTTAATTTTTGGAGGACTCTCTGTACTGTTTTCCATAGTGACTGCCCCAATCGATATTCTTACAAACAGTGTATAAGGGTTCCCTTTTCTCTGCATCCTCTCCAACACTTATTTCTTGTCTCTTTGATAACAGTATTTGGACAAGTGTCAGGTGATATCTCACTGTGGTTTTGACTTAATTTTCCTTGATAATCAGTGATTCTGAATATCTTCCCATGTGCCTGCTGGCCACCAGTATGTCTCTTTTTGGGAGCATATCTATTCAGGTCCTCTATTCATTTTTAAAATCAGATTGTTCGTTTTTAGTTTTTGTTGAGTTTTATGAGTTCTTTATATATTTTGGATATTAATTCCTTATTGGATATGTCATTTCCAAATACCATTCACCATTCAGTAGTTTGTCTTTTCATTTTATTGATGGTTTCTTTCACTGTGCAGGAGTCTTTTGATTTGATGTAGTCCCATTTGTTTATTTTTGCTTTTGTTGCCCTTGCCTTTGGACTTAGATCCAAAAACTATCACTAAGACCAATGTCAAGGAGCTTACTGCCTATATATTCCTCTAATAATTTAGTGAATTCAGGTTTTACATTAAAATCTTTAATTTATTTTCAGTTAAATTTTGTGTATGGTGTATAGTGGTCCGGTTTTATTCTTTTGTATACATTTGTTCAGCTCTCTCAGCACTATTGTTAAAAATACTCTTCTTTATTGTGTATTCTTGGCTCCTTTATTATAAATCAACTATATATGATTGGGTTTATTTCTGGCTCTATTCTGTTCTATTGATCCATGTGTCTGCCTCTGTGCCAATACTATATTGTTTTGATTACTATGGTTTTGTGATTTAGTTTGAAATCAGGGAGCATACTTCCCAGCATGTCCTTTCTCAAGATCACTTTCACTATTCAAAGTGTTTTGTAGTGCCATACTAATTTTTTGATTATTTATTTGAGTTATGTGAAAAATGCCCTTAATGTGTTGATAATGGTTTCATTGAATATTTAGTTGTTTTGCATTTATAGAAATTTTAGCAATGTTAATTTTTCCAACCCATGAGCCTGGAATATCTTTCTATTTATTTGTGTCTTCTTCAATTTCTTTTATCAGTGTGTTGTAGTTTTCAGTGTGCAGGTTTTTCACCTCCTTAGTTAAAGCTATTCCTAGATACTTTATTCTTTTTCATGAAATTGCTTTCTTAATTTCTTTCTGATAATTTATCTTTAGTATATAGAAATGCAACAGATTTTTCTGGGAGGAAGACCTTCCTCTGCCTTATGGTCCTTCTACCTGGACTTAGAATCAAATTGACATGAGATAAGTCAACAAGAGAAACTATAATTAAACAGATGTACTTGTGGGGAAGCCACACAGACAAGAAATTCCAAAGACAATGAAGCAATATGAAGGTTATATGAACTAAGGAGAGGGTAAGGGGCCTGAGGATTCAAAGGCGAGAAAACACATTAGCAAAAAGGTGAAAGGAGATGTTTGGAAAAACAAGGTCGCCCTATTGTGCACATAAGCTCCTTAGGAAAAGAAGAGCTCTATTAATGCTCTCTTCCACTTGCAAGTTCCCTTTCTTGATGTAAATTTAAGTAGTTATGAGAGATGTAGAGATCTTTTCCTGCATTTTCCTGGTTTTATTATTAACTTGAAATAATCTTTATGCCAAAGTAACCCGTTTTAGGGCATCTCATCCCCCACACCTTTAGTATCCTGCAGCTTCACTGGATTCATTTATTAGTTCTAACAGTTTATTTATATTCTAGCAATTA
>NW_027531632.1:47493-48896 GCF_008692635.1 Crocuta crocuta | reverse complement strand
TTCTAGCAATTAAACGTAAAGTATTTATTTTCATCTTTAAAATATCTAAATTATATAATTTTTTACATATAAACAGCAAAATATGTCAAAGGACTGAGTTATAAGAAAGTCATGATATGAAGGCAAACATAAAGATTATATTATGTACATACTTAGTTTTAGTCATAAATTCCAATTTCATCTGGACAGATATATCTCTATGGTAGAATATTTCTAATATGAACTGAATTTTAAGCGAAGTATAAATATTATTTAGTGTGAAAGTTTGGCGTGGATGTTGTTGGTCTACTTCTAAGTTTTAATTGTTTAAAAAATCCTTAGAAAAATCCAAAAGTGACCTTGAAACTTATATTTTGCCCCGAAGTTCAGAGTATNACCCATCTTGTGGCTTATCACTGTTATTAAAACATGTATATTAATGATTATTGGTATCAGATTAGCATTTTTAAAATAAATTTATATCAGAGAGTATTTGAAAAATTTTTAAAGAAATTACATCTTAACTGATGAAGGTTTGGGGTTATGGTGAGGTGGTACAGAGCTGATGGCCAAGAAAAAATTCTTCAAGATGTCTTTGGTGCAATAAAGTGATTTTATTAAAGCATGGGAACAGGACCAACGTGCAGGAATAGCTGCACTGGGGTCATGAAAGGTAACTGAGTATATACCCTCAGGATGGGAGGGGATCAGGGGTAGAGTAAGTCTCTAAGGAATTTCAGAAACAAAGTCTCTAGGACCTTGAGGGGTTAGCTGGTACAAGGGAAATGCCACTTACTATCATTTAATAAAACCTCAGTCATGAGACCCTTCAGATGTATATTGGGAGGCCATATGCTTGGAATATGATTGCCAGCATATATCTTGAGCAGTTGAGATAAAGGAAGTAGATTTACAGGATCCTTAAGGTTTAAACAGTGTATCTAGAAGAATGTAGTTTCTATAAATTGTTTAGTCTTTGACCAAAGAAGCAAAATAAGGGTAGATTATAGCAGTTAGATAAGGCCAGTTACAGTATATCACAAAGAATATCTGAAATAAATTATATCATTATATAGATGATAGATAGAGATGGAAATGATAGAGATAGAAATAGAGGTAGGGATAGATAGATGATACATAAATAGATTCACACATATACCATATAAATTATTCTTCATTTGATGGTTAGGATTTGAAAAGATGAAGAAAGAAAGGGAAATTATTCTATATTCTACCAGGAGAAAAAGGTAACATTATAATAATCTATTTTCCATTAAAGAGAGGTTCTCAAAAACTAGCATGCATGAGTATCAGAATCCTCTATAGTGCTTGTTAATACATATAATTCTAGTGCCACTAATAGATGTTCGGATTCCATGGTTCTTGGAAAGGCCTGAGAATTTATATTTCTAATGAGTCCCCGG
>NW_027531632.1:35038-47444 GCF_008692635.1 Crocuta crocuta | reverse complement strand
ATGAGTCCCCGGTAATGCTAATGCTGCTTGTCTAGGGACCACACTTTGAGAACCATTATAATAAAATTAGAAGTCTTTGTGATGTGATAGAAGTGTTAGCTAATGCTATAATGGCTATCATATTGCAATATAAATGTATCAGATCAATATGTTGTAAACCTTAAACTTATACAATATTGTATGTCACTTATATCTCAATAAAAAATATGGGTCTTTGGTGAGAGTGTCAGCATTACATTGAAGTAAAGTAAACAAAAAATTCAAGTTTATATATATAATTAATAAAAGATATAGACCTTTTATACTTGTTAAAATTAACAAATGAATTGTAATTTACATATTTTAATTCTATACTTGAGATGGTTGTTCTAATGTTGTTGACAAAATTTAAATGGATAGACAAAACCTGCTATTTTTTATGTTACATAACCTTGATACTGTGCAAAGAGATGATGATGTAAAGACACATGGGGAAAATGACCATTACAAGCCAAGGAGAAAGGTCTCAGGTGAAAATAACCCTGAACACAACTTGATAACAGTCAGACTTCTAACCTTTAGAATTGTAAGAAAATACATTTCTGTTGTTTAAACCACTCCATCTGTGGTACTTTCTTATGGCAGCCCTAGTAAATCAACATAAAATCAAAGTTAACTCATATAAGCAGTAGGTATGACAAAGTCATTGTTTTACTGGATCATACTAGCTCTTTAGGGAGACAAGTAAGTAATCACAATTAAATAATAACAAAATCTAGCACTTAGTCTTTAATACATATTTTAGATAAATAAAAAAGACTAAATTTTAAAACTATCATTGAAGTGTCTCAATAAAGCAAAAAATATATAGGAATGCACAGAAGGAAAAATACTACTAAAAGATTAACATAAAAAAATACATGAGGAAATGGTTGGGGGGGGAGAAAAAAGGAAGGAAGAATTTAAGGAATTCTTTGAAGGAATTTTTTGAGGTTTATTCCTATTCATAAAGCCTATGATTCTATACAAAAATCTAAGAAAACTATAAATGAAATCATTTTTTAATATTTATTTATTTATTTATTACAAGGGAGAAAAAGCACAAATGAGGAAAGAGCCGAGAGGAGAGAGCAAGAATCCCAAGAAGATTATGCATTGTAAGCCTCAAGCCTGACATGGAGCTTGAACTCACTAACCATGAGATTATTGCCTGAGCTGAGGTAGGATGCTTAACCAACTGAAGCGAAATCGGATGCTTAACTGACTGAGGCACTCAGGCGTCCCTAAATGAAATCATTTAGAATGGAGTCTTATGTNATTTTCCCACCCCTACATCTCTCAGTTCTTGTAGCCACAATTCTATTCTGTTTCGATGATCTATTCTTAGATTTCACCTATAAATGAGATCATACAGTATCTTCTTCTACATGATTTATTTCATTTAACATAATGTCCTCAATATCCATGCATGTTATTATAAAATGGTAAGATTTCCTTCTTTTTTATGGCTGAATAATATTCCACTGTGTATTCATTGTGTACATATATATAATATTACATTATGTGTATATATAATATTTTATTTATATATTATATATAATATTCCANCAAGGAACTGAATCATATGGTAGTTCTTTTTTAATTTCTTTGAGGAACTTCCATACTGTTTTTCATAACGGTTGTACCAATTAAATTTATACTCTTATCGAGAAATGAAAATTCACAGTGAACATAATTTTTGTTGGCTGAAGTCCATCATGGCTGACTTACTGAATTTTTTACTCTTATTTAACTACTTTGCTCTCATATGGCCACTTGAGCAGAAAATTTAATCCTCTTCCTGCATTCCCTGTACTCCAGGAAAATTTCAAAACATTTTACTAGAAAATCACAAAAATAAATACTTGTATATTTCAAGGAGATTATTTAATTAGCATAGAGCTAAAATATAACCTTCCTTAACACAATTTTATTCCTCTTCAAAACAGGTAGGACATTATAGGAGAAATGAAAAAGTACATGAAAACAAACAGATATGGAAGCAGAGTTNCCAGACAGATTTATCAAAAAGCAAATAAGGATCCAAATAAATAAAAACACAAATATGAAAGGAGAAATAGAAAACAACACCAGAGAAATGCAAATGATTTTAAGATAATATTATGAAAAACTATACATCAACAAATTGTACAACCTGGAAGAAATGATTAAATTTCTAGAAACATAAACTACCAAACCTGAAACAGGAAGAAATAGAAAATTTGAACAGAATGATAATGAGCAAATAAATTGAATCAGTAATTTAAAAATTCCAATAAACAAAAGTCCAGGGTCAGATGGCTTCACAGGGGAATTCCACCAAACATTTTTTTTTTAAANTGTTATGCTGAATGAAATAAGTCAGGCAGAGAAGGACAGATACCATATGTTTTCACTTATAAGTGGAACAGGAGTAATTTAGCAGAGGACCAAGCAGGAGGAGAAGGGCAAAAAAATAGTTGGGGAGAAGGAGGGAGGCACAACATGAGAGAATCTTGAATACTGATAACAAACTGAGGGCTGGATGGGGGTGGGGTAGAAGGGAAGGGGAGTGATGGGCGTGGGGGAGGGCACTTGTTGGGATGAGCACTGGGTGTTCTATGGAAACCAACCTGACAATAAACTATGAAAGAAACAAAAATAAAGAAGAGTTAATACCTATTCTCCACAAACTATTCCAAAAAATAGAAAAGGGAGCAAAACTTCTACATGTATTCTATGAAGACAGCATTGCCCTGATATCAAAACCAGATAAAGACACCACTAAAATAGAGAACTATAGACCAGTGACCCTGATGAACACAGATGAAAACAAATCATCAAAAAAAAAAAAAATACTAACAAAGTGAATCCAACAATACATTAAAAAAATCATTCAAATCAAGTGACATTTATTCCCGGGCTGCAAGTGTGGTTCCATACTCACAAATCAAAGTCATATACCACATTAATAAAAGAAAGGATAAGAACAATATGATCCTCTGAAAAGATGTAGACTAATAAAAAAAAAACGTTTGACAAAGTAAAACATTCATTTATGATAAAAACCCTCAACAAAGTAAGGATAAAGGGAACATACTTCAACATCATAAAGACCATATATGAACGACCCACAGCTAATATCACCCTCAATGGGGAAAAACTGAGAGCTTTTCCTCTACAGTCAGGAACAAAACTGGGGTGTCTACTCTTACCATCATTATTTAACATAATACTGGAAGTCCTAGCCTCAGAAATCAGACAACAGAAACAGCAAATTAAAAAGCATCCACACTGGCAAGGATGAAGTCAAACTTTCACGATTTGCAGACAACATGATACTCCGTGATAGAAAACCAGAAAGCCTCCACCAAAAAATTGCTAGAACTGATGGGCAAATTCAGCAAAGTCACAGGATACACAATCAATGTACAGAAATTTGTTGTATTTCTATACTCCAATAATCAGGAAGCAGAAAAAGAAATCAAAGCTTTGATCCCATTTACAATTGCACCAAAAACCATAAGATACCTAGGAATAAACCTAAGTAAAGAGGTAAAAGATTTGTACTCTGAAAACTATGGAACATTTATGAAAGAAATTGAAGATGACACAAAGAAAAAGAAAAACATCCCATACTCGTGGATTGGAAGAGCAAATATTGTTAAAATATCTATATTACCCAAAGCAATCTACAGATATAATGCAATTCCTGTCAAAATATCACCAGCATTTTTCACAAAGCTAGAATGAGCAACTCTAAAATTTGTATGGAACCACAAAAGACCCAAAATAGCCAAAGTAATGTTGAAAAAGAAAACCAAAGCTTGGAGGCATCACAATTCCAAACTTCAAACTATATTACAAAGTTGCAATGAACAAGACAGTATGGTACTAGCACAAATACACACACATAGATTAGTGGAACAGAATAGAAAATCCAGAAATAAACCCACAATTATATGGCCAACTAATCTTCGACAATGCAGGAAAGAATATCCAATGGAAAAATCTCTTCAAAAAATGGTGCTGGGAAAACTGGACAGCTACATGCAGAAGAATGAAACTTGACCACCTTCTTGCATCATAAACAAAATGAATTCCAAATGGATGAAAGACTTAAATGTGAGACAGGAAACCATCAAAATTTTAGAGAAGAACATAACCAGTAACATTTTGAAGGCTTTAAATGTTATTTCTGTTTTCTTTCTTTAATGTCTTCTTGAGGAATAATAGCTGACTGAATTTTCTATTTCTGGTCTCCATCTTCTATTTTTCACATCTTTCTTATCATATTTCTCTATTTGCCATATTCTTTTGCATTTTGTGTAATATTCTAAAGGTTGAACTTCACCTCACTCTTTTAATTCTAGTCTTGATGAAATTTTAATTCTAATTGTAATTTCAGTTTATTTTCTAGAAATAATTTGAGAATGTTCTTACTATCCTTCATCATAATTTGCTTCATTAATTTATTAGTTTTCTTCTATTGTTACATAATCTTATTTTATTCACAATTATCTGAATAAAGGATTTTTGATTTTATGTAACAGAAATCAAATTAATACTGAATTAAGTCAAGTGGTCAATATATTGACTTCAGTCATAGAATCCTTGGGTGGATAGAATAAAAAGTTTGAAAGTGCAACATTGTACCTGGTCCTGCACAAATTTCAACATAGATCTTAAACAGAATCAGAAATTTCTATTACTCTTCTCTCTCTTCCCCTTCCCCTTCCTTTCCCCCATCTTTCAACTTCTTATTTATGTTTGCTTATGTGTATTAACCTTCATTCTTACTCACTGCAGACCGACAATCATCTATCAAGTTAAAATTTTAGAGCTTTCACTGCTGGAGTAGGGCTCATTTCGTTTCTTCGTTCCACCTTGGAAAAAATAGGGAATTAGCCTTATAATCCTGGATTCAGTGAAGTGTCCATGCCTACACCATTTTGGGGACAGTAGGGTAGATAAAGACATGTAAAAACACTTTGAAAACACATGATTGCAATGGAAAATGGAGTTGGTTCCAGAAAAAAAAAAAAAGGATTGTTCTCATTGAGAAGCAACTTGTTTTTGAAAAGTTAAAATAAATTTGACTCAATACAAAAATTGTATATAAAATATTCTCATCTTTATTCTAGTATATGTGCTTTGAATATATGCTATACTTGAGGTTTAGAGTTCATATTTTGTTCATATTTGTTTGACAAATTATTTTCATAAGAAACATAATGGTCAATGGAAACCTGATATTTGTTCCAAGGAGATGTGCATGTATTCACTTTGGTACACTTCAGGTTTGGCCTACATTGTTCTTTCAATTATCTTTGACTTAAGTAGAAGCATGACTGATGTCAATTTATATAATCAGCTAAGAGTTTGAGCAGCCTGAGTGTAGTGGTGAGAAAAATGGGAAGGAAACTGAGGTGTCATCAGTCATTTCCAGCAGGGAATCTATGCCTGCAGATTACTGTATTTTCTATTTGCAAAGGCTGTTTGTCTTCCTTGTGAAAATAGTTTCCCTTTATTTTCTTCCTTCCTTCCTTCCTTCTCTTCTGGCCTTCCTTTTTTCCCTTTTAATTCCTTTTTTCTTTATTTTTCACCCAATTACATACTGCTTATACAAAGTGACAGTGTCTGGTCTCATGATATCCACTTCATCAGTAATGAACTCTGACAATCTTTTAATTGAATGTGGATGTGCTCCTTCTAGGTTATTCCGATGCTACTGTGTTAAATCTTGATGATTTAATCTATGACAGTGATATAATTTCATGTGGAATGCTCCATATATGATTGATGACTTTCCTTCATCTTCAGCTATCAGTTCTTGAAATTATAGCATGCAAATAAGACTGTGCCAGATTGCCTCTGTTTACTTCTGCTGATTATGATCATTTTCTTATGATTTTAAGTAATTTCTTAGTACAAAATCTTGGACTGATCCTATCTTAATTATATTTACCATAAATATTTCAAATTTTTTGAGTTGTGAAAAGCTGAATAATGACTCTTCCACCCACCAAAGATGTCTATGTTCTATTTCCTGGAACCTGTCAGCATATTACCTTACATGACAAGAAGGACATTGTGACATTTAGATGTGATTAAGGTAAAGACACTGAGATAAAAAATATACTGCATTATCCATGTGGGACAGACATAATTACAGGGTCCTTAAAAGAAGGGGGGGCAGGAGGGTCAGTGTTAGAGAAGGTTATATGACAGAAATATAGAGGAAAAAAAAGATATGTGACAAGACAAATAAAGGTTGGGCTAATGAGACCACAAACAAAAGAATACAGATAGCCTCTAGAATCTGGAAAAGCCAATAAATGAATTCACCCTAGTCCCTTCAGAAGGAATGCTACCTTTGATTTTAGTTCCATAGAACTCATTTTGAACTTCTCATCTTCAGAACTCTAAGATAACAAATTTATATTGCTTAAGCAATTAATTTGTTATATCAAATTTGTTACATTAGCAATAAGAAATTAATACACAGGTTGATTGGACTGTTATGTACTGCTTACTTAGGAAATGTTTAACTCAGCTGTTTTTTGGTCCAACGGATCTAATAGAGGAAAGGCTGCACACTAGATTTTGAGGTGTCATAATACCTGGAAGTTAAACTCTACATATTTTTCCTATCTCTTGTGTTAAGATCTTCCTTCCAATTCCATTGCTATTGTCTTTCTATTATTATTGAACTGACTTTCAACATGTATTGTAGAATATTAATCAGTTACCCTGTCTCTAGTTTTACCACTCACTACTTTCTCCCATCCATTTCCAGTAGCTACTAATTTTATATTAATCACTAGTACTTAAAATTATTCAAAAGCTTCAGACTTTTTCTGGGATAAAGTCTTCTTCATTAACACATACACAAAATCATTCACAATATGGTCCTGTGACTTTAAAACAAATTCCTACAGGTTTTTTCTGATTGCTTCCCAAAGTTCCAACCATCACAACCTATTTCACGTTTTTTGTATAAGCCATTTTTTTTCATCCTCTATGCTTTTGGGTGAACACAGTTTCTTCATCATCAGTAGACACAATGCAGCAAATTGTTTATCTAATTTTTAGCCAAGTGAAACATTTGCTCCATTCTTTATTTCCCCATTTTATAATGTGCATACCTATATTGTTACACATATCACAATAAATTTAGAGGTATATGTGTATCTTTATGAGGAATGAACTCCTCTATAGAATGCATTATTTTTAAGTTTACATTTTAATTCCATTTAGTTGACACACAGTGCTATATTAGTTTCAAGTATGCAATACAGTGATTCAAAAATTCCATATATCACCTGGTGCTCATCACAAGTACACTCCTTAATCCCAATCACCTCTTTAACCCATCTCCCCATCTGTTCCCCTCTGGTAACTATAAGTCTGTTCTCTATAGTTAAGAGTCTGTTTCTTGGTTTGCCTCTCTCATGTTTTTATTCCTTGCTAATTTGTTTTGCTTCATAAATTCCACATATGAGTGAACTCATACAGTATATGCCATTCTTTGGCTTATTTCATTTAGCATTATACTCTCTAGTGATATCCATATCATTGCAAAAAGCAAGAATTCATTTTTTAAGGTGAATAATCTGAATAATATTCCACTGTGTGTATATATCTATATCTATCTATATCTATATCTATATCTATATCTATATCTATATCTATATCTATATCTATATATCTATAATCTATCTATCTATAGATATATAGAGAGATATATGTATAGATATGACATTTTCTTTATTCATTCATCAATCAATGAACATTTGGGCTGCTTCCATAATTTGGCTATTGTAAATAATGCTACTATAAAAATGGGGTGTATGTACCCTTTTGAGTTAGTGTATTTGTAGTTTTTGGGTACATACTCAGTAATATGATTGCTGGATGATAAGGTAGTTCTATTTTTAACTTTTAGAGGAACCTCCATACTCTTCCATTGACTGCAATAGTTTGCATTCCCACTAACAGTGCTAGATGATTCCTTTTTCTCCACATCCACACCAACACCTGTTGTTTCTTGTGTTTTTGATTTTAACAGTTCTGACAAGTGTAAGGTGATATCTCATTGTAGTTTTGATTTGTATTTCCCTGATAGTGAGTGATGAAGAACATCTTTTCATGTATCTGCTGGGCATCTGTATGTCATTGTCATCTTCTTTTTCAGCAGCAGCAGCAGCAAAAAAAAAAAAAAAAAAAAAAAAAAAAAAACAANTAACATAAAAGGGACTCCTCATAAGCTAGCAGGGAATTTTTCAGGAGAAATTCCATACTAGACAGGAGTGGCATGATACATTCAATATGCTGAATAGGAAAAAATGTCAGCCAAAAATACTATATCCAGTAAGGTTATTATTCAGAATAGGAGGAGATAAAGAGTTTCCCAGATGGACAAAAAGTGAAGGAGTTAATGACCACTAAACCAGCCCTGTAAGAAATATTAAAGGGAACTCTTTGAATGGAAAGCAGAGATCAAAAGTGACAGTATAAAGGTAAGAAGCACAAAAGCAGTAAAGGTGAATATTTCTGTAAAAAATAAGTCAAGGAACTGAGAAAATGGAAAGATGTAAAATATGAGGTTATATCCCAAAAACATGGAGAAGAGAGGAGTAAAGAATGGATTCAAACTCAAATGACCATCAACTTAATATAAGTTGCTATATGCAGAAGAGGTCATATACAAACCTAATGGTAACCATATATCAAAACCCACTAATAAATATGCAAAAATAAGGAGAAAGAAATCCAAATATGTTACTAAAGAAAATCAGCAATACATAAAGAAAGGTAAGAAATTATCAAAGAAAATCTTTAGAACCAACTACAAAAGAAATAATAAAATGAGAATAATATATATCTATCAATAATTACTTTGAATGTTAATGAACTAAATGCTTCAATCAAAAGACATGGGGTCAGAGAATGGATAAGAAAACAAAATCCATCTATATACTACCTACAAGAGACTCATTTTAGACCACAACACCAGCAGAATAAAAGTGAGGAAAGGGAGAAACATCTGTCATGTAAATAGATGTCAAAGAAAACTGGAGAAACAATACTTTTATTGGACAAAATAATATTTACTTTTTAATGTTTATTTATTTTTGAGAGACAGAGACACAGACAGAGTGCAAGCAGGGGAGGTCAGAGAGATAGGGAGACACAGAATCTGAAGGAGGCTCCAGGCTCTGAGCTGTCAGCACAGAGCCTGACAGGGGTTCAAACCCACAAACTGTGGGATCATGACCTGAGCTAAAGTCGGATGCTCAACTGACTGAGTCACCCAGGCACCCTGGACAAAATAAACTTTTAAATGAAGACTGTAACAAGAGTCAAAGAAAGACACTATGTAAAAATAAAGATGACAGTTCAAAAAGAGAATATAACAATTATAAATGTTCATGTATACAATATAGGAACACCTAAATATAAAACAGTTAATATCACATATAAAATAAAAAATCAATAATAATACAAAAATAGTGGGGTACATTAACACCATGCTTACGTCAATGGACTGATCATCTGAACAGAAACAGAAAATCAACAAGGAAGCAATGGCTTTGGGTTACACACTGGACTATATGGATTTAACAGATATATTGAGGACACTCCGTCTTAAAACAGCAGAATACACATCCTTTTCAAGTGTACATGGAACATTTTCCAGGACAGATCACATATTAGTCCACGAAACAAGCCTCAACAAATTCAAGAAGATCAAAGTCATACTATGTATCTTTTCTGACTACAATACTATGAAACTAGATGATAACCACATGGGAAAAAAATCTGGAAAGACCACAAATACATGGGGTAATATACATACTAATAAGCAGTGAATGGGTCAACCAGGAAATTAAAGAAAAAAAATAAAAACGTACATGGAAACAAATGAAAATGTAAACAAAATGCTCCAAAACCTTTGGGATGCAGCAAAAGGGGCTCTGGGAGGAAGGTTTATAGTGATACAGGCTGAGTTCAAGAAGCATGAAAATCTCAAATAAATAATCTACATTGACACCTAAAGAAGCTGGAAAAAGACTAACAAAACTCCAAAACAAGTAGAGAGAAGGAAATAAGTTTTATAACAGAAATAAATGATATAGAAACTAAAAATCAAAACAAAACAATAAAATAGATCAATAAAAAGGAGACCTAGTTTTGGAAAAAAAAAATCAATAACATTGGTGAACCTCCAGATAGACTTATGAAGAAAAAAAAGGACTCAAATAAACAAAACCACAAATGAGAGAGAAAAGATAACAACCAACACCACAGCAATACAATTACAAGAGAATATTATGAAANCTATCAAAACATAAACAAGAGGAAACAGGACATTTGAATATATAAATAACCAGCAAACAAATTGAATTAGTAAAAAAAAAATTCTCAACATATAAATGTCCAGGGGCAGATATCATCACAGGGAAATTCTACCAAAAATTTAAAGAGGAATTAATATCTATTTTTCTCAAACTATTCCAAAAAAGAAAAAAAAAAAGAAAAGTAAGGAAAACTTCCAAATTCATTTTATGAGGCCAGAATTATCCTAATGCCAAAACTGGATAAAGATACAGTTAAAAAAGAGAACTACAGGCCAATATCCCTGATGAACATGGATGCAAAAATTCTCAGCAAAATACTAGCAAACCAAATCCAACAGTACAGTAAAAGAATCATTCCCCATGATCAAGTGGAATTTATTTCTGGGATGCACTGGGGTTCAATATTTGGAAATCAATCAATGTGTTACATCACATCAGTAAGAGAAAGGTAAGAACCACGTGACCATTTCAATAGCTGTAGAAAAAGCATTTGACAAAGTATAACATCTGTTCATGATTAGAAATAAAAAAGCTCTCAACAAAGTAAGGATAAAGAGAACATACCTCAACACAATAAAGACCACATATCAAAAACCCTCATTTCCATACACCAATAATTAAGCAGAAGAAAGAGAACTTAAGAAATCAATCATATTTACAACTGCACCAAAAATAATATGACAACTAAGAATAAACCTAACCAAAGATGTGAAAGACCTGTACTCTGAAAACTATAAAACACTGATGAAAGAATTTGAAGATGACACAATGAAATGGAAAGACATTCCATGCTAATGGGTTTAAAGAAATAATATTGTTAAAATGTTTATATTGCCCAAAGAAATCTACACATTTAATGCAATTGTTATCAAAATACCAATAGCATTTTTCACAGAACTTGAAAAAAGTATCCTAAAATTTGTGTGGAACCATAAAAGACACTAAATAGCCAAAGCAAACTTGAAAAACAAAACAAAGGTGGAGACATTACAATTCTGCACTTAAAGTTATATTACAAAGCTGTAGCGTTCATTTTTATTTTTCTTTTATATATCATGTAGTAGTATTTAATAAATACTTTCATAACAATTGAATTAAGAAATAAAATATGATTTTCTTTTCCTTAGGGCTGTCCTGTCGGATAAGATTTCTTCAAAAACGGAGTTATAATTTGTAAGTAATTTTACATGATAAACTTTTAAATATAGATTATTTTCTTGTTTTAAACTATTCACAGGTGACAGATATTAGATAGGCAACTTACAGTGTCATGTGTAGAGATGATTTCTGTAGAACATCTGGGTCACTTCTTTGATGAGAAATGCAGAACAATATTCTTTCTGGCTATTGAGATAACAATATTTTTAAAAATCTCTGAGAATTCTAATAGTTCTAATTCATATTGAGTAATCATCATCATCATATCTGGAATATTCCAAGATTGTGAACTAGACTAAGGAACACAGAAGGTCTGTCATCCCAATTACACTGTAAAACTTGGAGAAAATGACTTGTGGTTATTTATTTTGGGAATTCACAAATAATGCAGATTGACTTGATATGCCATTTCCTTTGTGACTGACTGCTTTCCCATTAAAATGTAAAAATGCTAATGCAATGAACAATTTAAGTTAAGAAGTAGCATTCAAAATATTTCACTTATTTCTCAAAATTCTTTTTCATCTTAACATGTTCAAAATGTAGTTGTAAAAATTCTATCTCAGTAAACAATCAAAACATTCACCCAAATATAAAAGGCTCTGTTAATTAACTGTGAAGACAAATTTTCTCTTTGATTTTCTAAGAAATTCCCTTGTGACCTGTATGCTCTTGATCAAAGACAAAGTATATGGATGACTTAAGAACAAGGTGACCTCCTTTTTCTTCTCTCTATTTTAATCAATACTCACGTATTTGGTGGAAAACCATCAAATAGACTTCATTATTTATTGGAATTCAGTGCTATTCTTTCTTTTTTTTTAGTTAAATGAGTTACTGGCACTCAGAGAAAGATTAAAAATATTCTGTATAATGTATTTGTTTCT
>NW_027531632.1:30128-31194 GCF_008692635.1 Crocuta crocuta | reverse complement strand
CAGCAACTTTATTTCTAAAGAGGACAGAGTCACATTTGTATCTCTTAATATGTCTAGCTTTTTTTAATGGTGGCAGATTCCCATGAGTTGGCTGCTGCTGAAGTAACAGAATTTAGTGTGCTGAACTTAATCATAGTCAGATTGGGCAGGGTCAGGAAAAAGTGTTAGAGTCTGCTCTTCCTTAGTTAGAAAACAGAACGAAATACCCAAGCNCTTTATTTCTAAAGAGGACAGAGTCACATTTGTATCTCTTAATATGTCTAGCTTTTTTTAATGGTGGCAGATTCCCATGAGTTGGCTGCTGCTGAAGTAACAGAATTTAGTGTGCTGAACTTAATCATAGTCAGATTGGGCAGGGTCAGGAAAAAGTGTTAGAGTCTGCTCTTCCTTAGTTAGAAAACAGAACGAAATACCCAAGCAAGAAGCTATCCGTAACCAATGCCAACTTCAAATACCAAGGCTTTCACAAAGAGAGTGCAAGATGGTCTGAGATTGGAGGACATATTTCATGAAATCAGTAATATTTGAGCTTATTCTTTGATTGTGGCATTTTCTCATTATGTGTATTTATGTATTGGGGCTCATCCTAAGGAACTTGTTGAGTTCTTTCTAAAACTGGCTGTTCCCCTCTTTTATTTCTTGATTTCAAGGTATTTACTCTTTCCTGATAACTGCAGTTTTTAAGTAATAAATGAAATGTTAAACTAGAAAGAAAATGAAAAGGTAACAATGGCATTCAATATGTTTTATTTTTTAAATTAATTTGGAATGAATGAGTTTTTACATATTTTTTAATACTCAGTCATTTCAGAGTTAGATATTTATGTGATGCATTTGTATTTCCAGAAACATGGAACAAATTTACCTTGATCTGTTCTTTTTTAAACACATATCTTATTGGAAATAAAATTTTAGTAATTTATTCTGTTGAGACCTACACAGACAAAAAGATCTTTTACAAGTCTATTCTTTGGTTTAGGAAATAGACAATATCCTTTTTTTAGTAAAGTCTAAAATATTTTGTTCCTAAAGTAAATCTTCTTCTCTAAATTTTATATTTTTAACT
>NW_027531632.1:29578-30051 GCF_008692635.1 Crocuta crocuta | reverse complement strand
ATCACAAGAGTTCAAGCAGGTATGTGCTAACTGCTGGAAAAATAAAGATTAATTATATAGGATCTCAATCATAAAGGAGCTCACAGTGGGATGAATAAGAAAGGCACATAAACAGATAATTATAATTCATTATGTTAAATGCAAAGGTTAAAAGAAAATTGACTACCAAAAACAGTGAAGTATGTGTCAAAAAACTTTCATAAATCCCCAAATTCTTGAGTAATTTTATAGCATATTACTTTTCTCATGAAGTGTAGTAAAGAATAATGATCAGTTTGGCAGCAACTCTAGAGACACTTTTAACACTAGAAAGTTGGATGTTTGCATTATAATACAAGAACCATATGTATATATTAGAGGCCTGGGTATTAGCTTGGGGCTGATTCGTAGTTATCTGCTCATAGACTTGAGATATAATATGGTTCAAGTAATCAGTGAATGATATGTAATATTTTATAAATTGATCAATATTA
>NW_027531632.1:4115-29461 GCF_008692635.1 Crocuta crocuta | reverse complement strand
TTTCTTTGTGTATCAGTAGTTTTTTCCTTTTTGTTGCTGAAGAGTATTCCATTGTATTCCATAGAGAGATCTCCATAGAGGTTCCAAAATTGGCTTAACCATCCATCTGTTGTGGGATATTTGGATTTAAAATATTACAAATAGAGCTGGTATAAACATTTTTCCTGTACATGTCTTTTTGCATACACATGTTCTTATTGGCCTTTTATAAATACTCATGAGTATTACAAGAACCTGCCAAACTGCATTATTATCATTTGTGGAAGACTCATTTTATGCTAGTCGTTGTTCTACATGCTAAACATTTTAGAAAAATAATTGTACTAAATTCTTGAAAAAGAACCTTATTTGGAAGATATAATCCTTTTTTATTTTACCAATGAGGAAACCAAGAATCAGAGAAACAAAGTAATGTAGCTAAGCTTACACAACTAACAATTGTGAAGTTGGGATTTGATTCCAAGTTGCTCTGACTTAAGAATCTGNAGGAAAAACTGGGAAAACAAGGGAGTTAATGTTTTAATTCTAGTTTAAAAGCTAGCAGGCTCAAGACCTAAGAAGAGCTAATTTTTTGAGTTCTAGTCTGAAGAAAAGACCAATGTCCCAACTCAATCAATCAAGAAGGATGAGTGAGATACTTCTTACTCACCCTTTGTGTTCTATTCAGATCTTCAATTGATTGGATGGGGCTTGCACACATTAAGGAAGGCAATGTGCTTTGCTAACTCTACTGATTCCATATTAATCTCATCCAGAAATACCCTCACAGACAAATACAGAATAATGTGTGACCAAATATGTGGGTATCCTGTGGCCCAGTAAACTTGCCACATAGGTATCATTTGTCAATATGGCATTCATTCACATAGACTTAAACCATAATGCAACTCCTAATAAGGACAATACAAGGTAATATTTTCAACTAACATGATACAACTACCCTGTATACAATCGAAACACACTAAAGAAGTAAAGTTTTTGAATTATGCTTACTCTTGTCCTTGATATCCCATAACTTAAATATTGTAATATAAAAATACCAATACTTAAATATTATGCTAAAAACTCACTACATTAAATGTTACATGATTAAGAAATAAGGGAGGTTAAATGCTAGATACATATATGCTGGATAGAGATACACTAACACACAAACATATTCATAACAAAGTAAAGAGGAAATACTAATGGCAATTATAGTCTGCTTCTATAACTGACCACTTGGTCACAGCTGGTACTTGTAGCTACTTTCTTCTAATATCCATTCTGAATTCCTCTTGACCTGCAAGCACTTAAGCTGGTCAGAGCTCTTTACCTAGTGGAATGACTTAAAATGTCATTCCTAAAAATACTGCACCATTAGTAGTCCCGTCTTCATTGGGTTATTGTAGTTTTCATTTACCTTAATCACAGGGCATGGTAACACTAAGAGGCACCCTAAGGGGTTTCCTGTATTTCGGATATACTCTTCTTGCCTCCATTGTGGAATAGTAGTCAGATTTCCCCTTGGTAAACAGGATAACCCACCCAGCCAGCAGTTACTCCCTTCTTTGGATTCGTAAACATTAAGGAACCCAACGTGGCCTGGCGGCAATCACAACTTTCAGTTCAATGAAATCATTGTGTCTACTGGCAGAAACATTCCTCTCTTTGTAGCTAAAATCTCTTGGCTAGCAGATCTTAAGCTTGCAGAAACAGGAAGCAAACATTTTGCTAGTGGGTCACTAAGATTAATAGTAAGCAGTAGTACTACCACTTCCATTTTTTATTAGTATTCTGTAAATCTTGGCTATACAAGAAATGGCACCATATACTGAAAACTTATTCAGAACATATACAGCATTCTGGAGAATCAGCCCTGAAAGGGATTATCACTTTGCTCTGTAGCTGAATTTTCAAAAGGCTCTTCACTATTCTATTGACAGCTGCTCGAGAATGGTGGTGAACATGGTAAGATCAGTGAATTTCATGAGTGTGAGCCCATTGCTACACTTTATTTACTGTGAAGTAAATGATGTAGGTGATCCAGTGTAATAAACCTGCCACCAGGTAGCTAGTTGACCATCCCAGGGAATAATGCAATATTGGGGACACAGTGTTAGTCTCTGTTGCTGGCATACTGGACTCTCAGCAGTGGCTGTAGTCAGGTCAACCTGGTGAGTTGAAGTTCATGTTGCTGAGTGCATTCACATGCACTTTGTTACTGAGCGAAGTGAGAAAACATGTGCACTGCTTGGAGTTCTGCCCATTTAGAAGATTTCTCTTCATGACTATCCTTATAGGATGTCCCAGAAAAGGGCTATAATACTGTAGCCATCCATTTACAAGTGATGCTTCCATATCATGCAGAACTATCTGCAAACCAGACTCAAGTATTTTTTTCCTCTTCAACTGATCATACGGAACTCCCCATGAGGCTGTAAGTACAGACTGGGAGAGAGAAAGTAATGTAGCATAAATGGGGACTGGCCCATTAGGAATGCTTCTTCATGTAACTTATATGTGCTTTGAAAACTTGGTTAGCCCAACTCATATATAGGATTTCCACTTGATGAAGGGGTGCTGCAGTGCATACCCAGACTTACAGCTTGGTAAGTCAAATAACACTCACTTCAGATGGGTAGCTCAGGTTGCATGGTAATTTGGTAGTCCATGACTGTTTATTTGCTACTACTAAGTCCCAGTAGCAGGTCAAGATATTTTTTTCTCAAAAGGGACCCTGGATTTTATGGGATTTATATCCTACCTCTAACACACACACACACACACACACACACACACACACACACACACACCTTAAGAGTAAGACTAGAGTACTTGTTATTTTTTACTCACTATTTACCATCAGCAAAATCCTGATGTAATAGACCAGTGTTATATCTTGTGGAAGAGAAAAGTAATCATGATCTTTATGAAGTAAATTATTACATATGGTTGGACAGTTGATATACCTCTGCAGTAAGAGTGTTATGTAATGGACCAATGTTATATCTTGTGGAAGAGAAAGGCAATCAAGATCCTTGTGAAGTAAATTATTACATATGGCTGGAGAGTTGATATACCTCTGCAGTAAGACAGAAAGATGTATTTCTGGCTTTGCCATCTGAATGAAAACTGCTAATGCTGAATTTTATTAGAAGAGATGGAGAAAAACAGATTTCCCTAGATCAGTAGCTGCATAGACGTTAATAAGGGGTGTGACAATTTACTCAGGCAATGAAACCATACCTGGTACAGCAGCTGCACTTGGGGTCACCACCCAGTTAAATTTAAAGTAATCCATGGTTATTCTGTAAGATCCAGCTGTCTTATGCACAGGTAAAATAGGCAAATAAAATGAGTATGCAGTGAGAATCACCATTCCTGCATATTTCAGGTCCTTAATGTTATCACTAATGTCTTCAGTCCCTCCAGGAAATTTTTTGCTTTTTGTTTACTATTTAGCTAGGCAGAAGCTGTTCTAGTGGTTTCTATTTGGCCTTTCCCACCATAATATCCTTTACTCCACAGGTGAGAAAACCAATGTAAGGATTATGTCAGATGCTAAACATATTTATTCCAATTGTCATTCTGGAGCTGACTAAATTACCAGAGGATGGATTCAGGGAACCACTGGACCCACTGCAAGATGAACATGAGCTAAAATTCTATTGATTATCTCACCTCCACAAGTCCCTACTTTACTGGTGAACCACAATGACATTTTGAGTCTCCTAGAATTTAGAGCCATTGTATAGTAGTTCCTGAAAGGTCTGATTAGTTATTTTTCCTCAATACACTGTTATCCTAGTAAATAGTAATAGACACTTTGGGGGGATGTTGAGAGAAAAAAGAAAATAAATTTTGCCATGCATTGGGGTCCTTCTTCAGGATAACCCAGTCTCCCCCTTTCCAAGGACTTTTAAGTATGTACATTGTCTCACATCTGGGAATTGATTGAGGGGTCATAACTGTTTTTATGATTCTAGTTAGGCTTTCATTCACTTGACCTATAATTTTTCTGCTTATAAGACCAAGTAGTAATTTAGGAGGTTTCCTATCTATTTCACTCCTATGAACATCATGATCAACTATCCAATGCCAGACTTCTGTGCAAATCAGACAATTCTGATCACTGCTTTGACTCCACTGTGCCTTATAATAACCATGTCACCTTGCCTTTGGTGATTGAGTGTCACTACTTGGCCCTGCCACTATGGGATCTGATTACTCTTATTGCATTTAGGTTTCCCAGTTCAGTGACTGCAGTTCCCACTACAAGATCTGGACTACAAAGATGAGTGATCACCGCACTTTTCAAGAATGTTGAGGGTCCCTTCACAAATTTATTTCTCACAGTTGTGGTGTAATGTGTATCTTTCGGATCTTCCTAATGTGGATGAGTAGTTCTTACATGACAAATCCCCTCAAATATTCCAGTATCCTCATGATTTTGAATCCTTTGCTCTACATTAAACTAAGGCATATCTGGCAGTTCCAACTCAAATTCAGGCATCTTTTGATCCATGATTCAGCTGACCTCCCCACAAAGCTGTTAGAGCCCTTCTAACTCCTTGAGCTACAACATTAATTACAGAATCTCTGCTTAGTGAACCTGTATCAATACAATTTGGTCTGCTGCAATTTTATGGTTCTTCCAACATTATCCCATTTTCTTAATATACATTCTCACACATGGTCCCAAGATTTGTGTCATATAAAGTAAAAAAATTCAAGTAGTTCTTTTGGAGTGTAGCACAACTTTTCATGTGTCATATTTTGTACCACATCTTTAGGACCATCGTGGAAATTTAGTCTAATTATAGGTTTAGAAGCCATAAAGATAGGCCTTGAGAAGTATCAGCATTGTTTTGCAGGGCAACTAACTCCACTAGAGGTGCTTGCACTGGCAAAGAAAAACTCATCAGAATTTATTTTATGTCCCCAGCTTCATTAGTATCCTTCTATATGTCTATATTTTGGCTTTTAGGACACCATTACTTGCCAATCATTGCTCTTTAATCATAGTCATCCTATGAAGCTGGAATTTGAATTGTGGTGTAATTCAGTCAGATGCAGGATGAAATTCTTAGGTTTATTTTTTAGCAATATAAGCCCAATGGCTACGGGAGAAATCTGCATGAAACCGCATATAGAAGATTTCAGATCATTTGTGTGGTGTTTGAACTGGGAATTCAAATCTTTGAGCTCATCCTCCCCTCCTCCCCAACTTTGTCCAGAGAAATTAAGAGCAATTAGCCAATCTCATTATATTTATTTTATAGTCATTGTTTAGTCAACACTGTTCAAAGCATTATGTACATAGTCACCCAGCTTCTTGCTTATTATAAGTGGTTGATTAGGGTTATCCAATGGTGATATTTTGCATATCTACATTTCTAGATCATGCCATAGTCTATCAATACTCTCTTTACTACAGAAATAGAGTCATTAGCATCTATAAACCAATTCAGATTAGAGGGCCAATTCCAGAGCCAATTTAGAAAACTCATCCTTAAAATTCTGTTCTCTTTGAACTGCTCTCAGTACTAAAAACTGTTACTGAGGGTTCAACTTGAAAGGAATTGAGGAATTATCCATTTAACATTTTTTGAGGAACTGAATCCTGCCAAGACCTATGTGAGTAGGCTTGGAAGTAGATCTTTGCTTTATCAAGTTTTCAAATGAGAATGCAGCCCTTGTTGATACATTGCTGTCAGTCTTGTGAGACACTCTGAAGTAATAGACTCAGCTGCATAATGCTAGGATTTCTAACCCATGAATATTGTGAGATAAAGAATGTGTGTTTTTGAAGCCACTAATTTTGGGATTTTGTTAATGCAGCAAGTGGTAATTAATGCAAGGCCATCTGCCAATTTGCAGTCTTTAATTCACATTATTTTTCTGAGAAAACTTAGAGAATCCATTCTGAATAAGTCCAAGTTTGATGCTGTTCCATGAAATTGAAAGAAAATTTCCTCTAGAGAAACACAACTTCAACAAAGGGTTCAAAAAGACAGATGAACCTATGACAAACATGAACTTACAGAAAAGCAGAATATCCTAAAAGGAAGTAAAAGCTATGAATTACAGTAATCAGAAAAAAATGAAACAGAAAAAAACTTACTGAGATTTCACAGAAGGCTTTACTAGGTACTGGAAATAAAATTAGTTTTGATTATGTTTTAAGAAGAGAAAGCNTTGTAGAGCTAAAAAAATTAATTACTAAACAAAAAAAATCAACAATCTAGTTCAAATATCAGATTCGACACATCAAAAAATATAATCAGTGAACTGGAAAGTAGAACAAATAAATCACTCAGAAAAGTAGAATGTAGAATCAAAGATGTTAAAAAATAATAAGAAAGAAAATGTAAGAAATGTATACATATAGAATGAATAATAAGATTCAATATATATTGAAAGGAGATGCAAAATGAGAGACTATAAAGAATTGAGTAGAAGGAATATATTAAGAGGAAAATNAAGTTATGAGGAAAAAGAACTATCAAACAATAATTTTATTACAACTAAAAAAACAAACAATAATTAAGTCAACTAAAATATTTTACAGTCAAACAATAAAATAATTATGATTCATAATTTATCAGTAAAATAACATTATTACAGTAAAATAACATTAAAAGATATATTTCAGGTAGATTAAAATTGAACCGAGAAATATTAGTCAATGGTGTGCAAAGAAATTAATAAACATGTGAGTAGAACTCAGTGTACATTGCCTATAATAGATGAATTATGATAAGAACTAGGTATAGAGGGGTGCCTGGGTGGCTTAGTCGGTTAAGCGTCCGACTTTCGCTTAGGTCATGATCTCGCGGTTTGTGGGTTCGAGCCCCGCGTCGGGCTCTGTGCTGACTGCCAGCTCAGAGCCTGGAGCCTGTTTCAGTCTGTGACTCCCTCTCTCTCTGACCCTCCCCTGCTCACGCTGTCTCTCTCTCTCTCTCTCCTAGAAATTAAAAAAAAAAAAAAATCTAGGTATAAGTGGTTAATAAAACAGAGGAAATAAAATTCCAGGCCATAAATTTGCATTGTTTTTGCACAGAGCTGAAAAAGTAGATATTGATAATGTCTGTATGTTATGCTTCAGTCAATTGTCAAGTTTTCTCACACNCCAAGCGGATTCTTACCACTCCTTGTCTCTCCTAGCTTAACTGAATGTCCACAGTATTGCTCTCTCAACACGTTTATTTAGGTTTGCCACCATACCAGTATGCCAAGTACAACATTTGGGAGTCTCTGATTTAGACAAAAATAACNAACTAAGTATTCTTGTTAAAAAAAACTAATAATAATAATAAATTAAAATAGAATGTATAGCATCTAAATGGATAAAGTAAAATAAAAAAAACTCAATCAATTAAGCATTAGACAAGAGGAGAGGATAAATTAAATCAAGCCATGGTTACAGATCAGTAATTGTAACAAATATGAGTAGATCAAACTCAACTAAAAGGAATAAAATGTCAAACTGGATTTGAAAAACTACATGCATTCATTAAAACACATGTACCTTATAAGATCATAGAAATATTGAAGAAAACAATATAGAAGGTACATAACAAGAAACTACAAATAGAAAATACAGTGGGGTCCTGATGTTAATATCAGATAAATCAGACATTAAGGAAAGAAGCACTATTCAGTATGTTATCATTACTTAATGCTAGGAGGCATAGTCGTCTCCAAACAAACTATTAAAATTGTGAATATGCAGGGTGGCTGGGTGGCTCAGTTGGTTGAGCATCAGACTTCGGCTCAGTTCATGATCTTGTGATTTGTGAGTCCGAGCCCCTCATCAGGCTCTGTGCTGACAGCTCAGAGCTGGGAGCCTGCTTCAGATTCTGTGTTTCCCCCCTCTCTCTGCCCCTCCCTTGCTCATGCTGTCTTTCTTTCTCTCTCAAAAATAAATAAACATTTAAAAAATGTGAATCTGCTTATATCAAATGACAGAGACTTGAAATACATAAAGATAATATTGGTTATAAAAGGAAATTATAAATCTGCAAATATTTTATGATAATTAAACACAAATTTCCCATTAATTGATTCATCAAGCAGTCAAAAATAACAAGGTTTATAGAAGATAAAATTAGCAAAATAAAAATAGTTAATCTAATTAATATATGTAGAAACTACAACCCCCATTTACAGAATTCCCATTTATTTAGAATTCATAAAGAGCTTACATAAATAATCATGAAACTATCCATAAAAGGAATCAAACACAAACCAAAGAATTGTTACCTTATGGGCCACATCATATTCTTTCATAATACAATAAATCAGAAACCGATAAAATGTAGTTGAAATTTCTCCAAATTCAAAGATTTAAAATGCTTTTCTAAATAAATCACAGGATAAATAAATAATAAAGAAATTTTGAATATTCAGAACTAAACTATAATTGAAATACTATCCATAAAATCTGATAGAAAATATATTATTAGATGCATGTTNCATGTTAGTATAGAAAAAGTAAGAACATAAATGTGTAATTTAATAATTGAGAAAAAAATGATAATGTAAGTCACAAAGATGTATTCACTAGTGAATGAATAGACAGGAAGATTATGAACGAAAGTTGATACTTGAATTAAAATAATGGTATCATCATCATGGGTGTAACAGAACTGTATTTGTCATCCTCCCTGAAACATTAAAACAGTAAAGGTGATAAATAATTACTAGACATATGTATAAAATGAAAATCTCTTTTATTAACAGAGATTAAAACTGTAGACTAATTTTTGAAAACAAATGAAATAATGTGTAGTTACTATAAAATATATAGGAAGATGTTACAGTAGTTACAGTTTAGATTTTTTAAAACTCAGAATACTGTGAACAACTGTATGTCAATATATTTGATAAAGGATTTATAATGAAATATTATCGAGAAAAATGTAATTTAATGAAACTGATCAAATAAACTTAAATCAATATATCGCTGAGTACAGTCCCACTAGAGCGATCTTACATCAGTAAACAACTTTATAGTCTAAGCAACATAATACAAAGAAGTTAAGACACTGTGAATGGATAGGAAGATTATGAGAGAAAGTTGATACTTGAATTAAAATAATGAGATCATCATCATGATGTAACAGGGACTATATTTTTCATCCTTCCTGAAATAACAAAAAATAGACACATTTTGTTAAACAACAGTTTTTTAGACACTGAATATCAGACAAGGGAGAGCCTAATCTATACAAGTTAAGCTACATAATTTTACCAGCTTACTGGAGACAATTTCCAGGACATGACTCAGGGAAAAGGAGGCCAGAACAAGTCCACTAAACCCCTTGCATTGAGAAGATGGGACACAAAAGGACCTAGTGCTTACAGCTTACAATATAAGGGGAGTGTTGCACAAAGAACTTCAGGTTTCTGTAGAAGGTCCTATCAAAGTGTTCAACTGAGGCTCATGAGCACATGCTTGTGAACAAATGATCCAAGACCAGAAATGAATCAAACAAAAGGATTAAATGAAATAGTGTCAGCACTCACAAAAGGCCAGGAATAATGCCACTTCCTATCAGCAAAAGTGGAAAGCTTCATGACCCATGGCTAACTAGGTACAGTATAGAGAATGGTCTTGCCTCCATAGTGAAGAAACACTTAGCCCAAGACTAAACACGATCCTGGTTCTTCCTAATAAATCTTAAAAGCAAGTTTTGAAAGAGGAAATTGTTTTCAAATAACTGTGTCCCAGAAAAAAATGAAAATTATTTAAAGTTAAATGAAAACTTCCAGAACTCAACAAAGTTACATCCACAATGAGTGGAATGCAATAATAATATAAAAAAAAAATTACCAGGAGTCCCTGGGTGGCTCAGTCAGTTGAGTGTCCAGCTCTTAACTTTGGCTTAGGTCATAATTTCACATTTCATGAATGTGGGTCCCACATCCAGTTCTGCATTGACAGCATGGAGCCTCCTTGGGGTTTTCTCTCTCTCTGTCCATCCCTTATTCATGTGCTCTCTCTTTCTGTCTCCCTCTCTCTCTGAAAATAAATAAACCTTAAAAAAAAGTATCTTTTAAATAAATACCAGATATGGAAAGAAGTAGGAGGGTAAATCCTAAATGGGAACAGAAATCAATAAACAGAAACCAATCCAGAAATAACCATCTTTAGGAGTAGCGGATAAGGACATAGAAATTATTGTAACTACATTATTTCCATTAAAAAGTTAGAGACATGAAAGTATATATAAAAAGGTGACAAATCAAAGTTATAAAGATGAAAACTACAAGTGCGTTATGCAAATACACTCAAAATAGTAATATTAAACACCACAGAAAGAAAGATTGGGGAATATGGAGACATCTCAATGCAAATTATAGATATAAAACACAGATGAAAAGATAATCAAACTAGGAAATAAACAGAAAATCAGTGAGCTGTGGGGCAATGTCAAGCAGCAAATTATATGTATCATTAGAGTCACCAAAAACAAAAATGTGTATGTATCATAAAAATTATTGAACAAATAATGGCTGAAAATGTCCAAATTTGATGAAAACAATAAACCCACAGATCTATGCAATTGATGAACACCTGAAGTTAATTCAAGAATAGGGGTTTCCTTGAAGAAAAGATATAAACAAGAAGTGGTAGCAGCACACAATATTTGTTTGGGTGGCACTTTGACAGGAAGACATGTGAGAGGTAGTTCCTCACAGCAGGAGACTTTTCATAGACTTCTGGGTCATCACTCACAAGAAACTCCCAGAGGAAATGGAATCAGAAAGAGGGCAAACATATCTAGGTGAAGAGAACTTTTTAAAGTTTTTCTGTATCCTTCCTCAATTTTGTCTGCTTATCTATCAATGGCTGAGAGACAGATGTTAAAAATATCAGCTATGATTGTAAATGTGTCCATTTCTCTTTTTCACTTCTGTCAATTTTTGCTTCGTGTATTTAAAACATGTATACCCAAGAAAGATCATTATCTTTTCTTAATTGATCATTTATGTCATCATGATATATCCTATTTCTGTCTGGCAAATATCCTTGTTTTGAAGTCTAATTTATCTAATATTAATAAAATTCAGATTCTTATGCCTGTGGTGTGCATGGTGTATCTTTTTCCAGTGACTGTTTTACTTACAATCTCTGTGTGTGTGTTTTTAAATATAATTTATTGTCAAATTTAGGTCTTTCATCCATTTTCAGTTTATTTTTGTGTTTGGCGTACGAAAGTGGTTCAGGTTCATTCTTCTATATGTTGCTGTCCAGTTTCCCCAGCACCATTTGTTGAAGAGACTGTCTTTTTTCCATTGCATATTTTTACCTGCTTTGTTGAAAATGAGTTGGCTATATAGCATATAGTTGTGGGTCCATTTCTTGGCTTTCTACTCTGTTCCATTGATCTATGTGTATGTTTTTTGCCCATACCATACTATCATGATCACCACAGCTTTGTAATACATCTTGGAGCTGATGATTGTGATGCCTCCTGCTTTTCTTTCCTTTTTCAACATTACTTTGGCTATTCAGGTTCTTTTCTGAAGTTCCATACAAATTTTAGAATTGTTCTAGTTCTGTTAAGAATGTTGATGTTACTTTGATAGGAATTGCATTAAATGTGTAAATTACTTTGGACAGGATATACATTTTTATAGTATTTGTTCTTTCAATCTATGAGCATGGAATGTTTTTCCATTTCCTGGTGTCTTCTTCAAGTTCTTTCATAAGTATTCTATGGTTTTAAGAATACAGATCTTATACCTCTTTCATTAGGTTTATTCCTAGCTATCTCATGGGTTTTGGTGCATTTCTAAGTGAAATTGATTCCTTGGTTTATCTTTCTGCTGCTTCATTACTGGTATATAGAAATGCAAGAGATGTCTGTACATTGATTTTATATCCTGCGACTTTGCTAAATTTATGTATCAGTTCTAGCAATTACTTGGTGTTTTTTGGGGGGGCGGGAGCGGTTTCTACATAAAGTATCATGTCGTCTGTGAAGAATGAAAGTGTGACTTCTTCCTTGCCAATTTGTGCACACTTTATTTCTTTTTGTTGTCATTAGGGTGGATATCCTTGTCATGTTCTTAACCTTAGGAGAAAAGCTCTCAGTTTTTCTCCATTGATGGTGATATTAGGTGTGGGTCTTTCGTATATGGGCTTTATGATGTTGAGGTATGTCCCTTCTATCCCTACTTTCTTGACTTTTTATCAAGAAAGAATGCTATATTTTGTCAAATGCTTTTTCTGCATCTATTGACAGGATCATGTGGTTCTTATTCTCTCTTTTATCAATGTGGTGTATCGTATTGATAGATTTGCAGATACTGAACCAGCGCTATAACCCAAGAATAAATCCTAGTCGATTGTGGTGAATAATTATTTTAATGTGCTATTGGATTCAATTTTCTAGTATCTTGTTGAAAATTTTTGCATCAGTGTTCATCAGGAATATTGGTCTGTCATTCTTTTTAGTGGTGTCTTTTCTGGTTTTGGAATCAAGGTAATGCTGGCCTCACAGAATGAGTTTGGAAGTTTTCTTTCCATTTCTATTTTTTGCAACAGTTTCAGAAGAGTAGATATTAATTCTTTTTTAAATGTCTGGTAGAATTCCCCTGGGGAGCCATCAAACCTTGGACTCATGTTTGTTGGCAGAGTTTTGATTACTAATTCCATTTCTTTGTTGCTTATGGGTCTGTTCAATTTTTAAAAATTTCTTTCTGTTTCAGTTTTGGTAATTTATACATTTCTAGGAATTTATCAATTTCTTCCAGATTGCCCAATTTTTTGTCATATTATTGCTCGTAATATTCTCTTATAATTGTTTGTATTTCTGCAATGTGGATTGTGATCTCTCTTTCATTCATGACTATTTGGGTTCTCTCTCTTTTCTTTTTGATATGCTTGGTTAGGGGTTTATCACTTTTGTTTATTATTTCAAAGAACCAGCTTCTAGTTGTGTTGATCTCTATTACTGATTTGTTTGTTTGTTTCTATATCATTTATTTCTGCTCTTATCTTCATTATTTCACTTCTCTTGGTTTTGGACTTTATTTACTCGTTTTCCAGCTCCTTTAGGTATAACATTAGGTTCATTATTTGACCCTTTCCTTCCTTCTTGAGTAAGACTAAATTGTTTCATACTTCCCTCTTATGGTTGTCTTTGTTGCATTCCAAAGGTTTTAGGTTGCTGTGTTTCATTTTCATTTGCATCCATGTATTTTTAAAATGTATTCTTTAATATTTGTTAACACATTCATTCTTTAGTAGGATGCTTTTTAACCTCCATGTATTTGTGGTCTTTCCAAGGTTTTTTCTTGTGGTTGACTTCAATTTTCGTAGTGTTGTGATCCAAAAATATATGGTATGATCACTATATTTTTGTACTGGTTGAGGCCTTGTTTGCAACCTAGTATGTGATTTATTCTTGAGAATGTTCCATGTGCATTTGGAAAGAATGTGCATTCTGCTGCTTGAGGATGAAATACTCTGAATATGTCTGTTAAGTCTGTGTAGTCCATGTGTCATTCAAATCAGTTGTTTCCTTGTTGAAATTCTGCTAGGTGATCTGACCATTGTATTATAGTCCCCTACTATTATTGTATTTTGGTCACTGAGTTTCTTTATTATTGTTATTAAACGATTAATATATTTTAGTGTTTTCAAGTTGGGGGCATACATATTAATTGTTAGATCTTGATGGATAGACCCTTAATTATGACATAATGCCCTTCTTCATCTTTTGTTACTGTCTGTGTTTTAAAATCTAGTTTATCTGCTATAAATACTCTTGATTTCTTTTCTTTTGATGTCCATTAGCACGATAGATGATTCTTCATCCCCTCACTTTCAATATGGGAGTGTCTTTGGGTCTAAAATAAGTCTCTTGTATTCAGCATATCTACATGTCTTTTTTTTTTTTTTTCCATTCGGATACCCTATGTCTTTTAGTTGCAGCATTTAGCTCTTTTCCATTCAGAGTAATTACTGAAGGATATAAATTTTGTGCCATTGTACTGCCTATAAAGTCGTTGTTCCTGAAGATTGTCTTTGTTCCTTTCTAGACTTTATTGCTTTTGGTCTCTGTTTCCCAATCAAGAGTCTCCTTTAATAATTCTTGCATAGCTTGTTTAGCAGTCATAAATTCCTTTAATTTGCTTTTCTTGGAAATTCTTAGCCTCTCCTATTCTGAATGCAGAATTGGTTGTCAAGTATTGTTCACTGCATACTTTTCCCATTTAGCTTGTTGAATATATCATTCTTCTGCCCAACCAAGTTTCTGTGGAAAGTCTGCTGCTAACTTTATGTGTCTTCCCTTGTATGTTAAAGACCTTTTGTCCCTAGATGCTTTCAGGACTCTCTATCTTTGTATTTTGCAAGTTTCACTATGATATGTCTTGGTGTTGACTTGTTTTTGTTTTTTTTGAGGGAATTTCTCTGTGTCTCTTGGACTTGAATGCCTATTTCCTTCCATAGATTAGGGAAGTTCTCAGCTATAATTTGTTTGCAGAAAACTTCTGTCCCCTTTTCCCACTCTTCTTCTGGGACTCCCATGATATGGATATTGTCACACATTACAGAATCACTGAGTTCCTTAAGTCTATACTGGTGATCTAATAGTTTCTTTCTGTCTTCTTTTCAGCTTCAATATTTTCATAATTTTATCTTATATATCATCTATTTGATACTCTGCTTCTTCCATTCTCATTCTGATTAAATCCAGTAGGTTTTGCCTCTCATTTATAACAATTTTTTATTTCAGCCTCACTAAATTTTAGATCTTTTATCTCTGCAACAGTGGTCAATCTAGTGTCTTCTATGTTTTTATCAAGCCCAGCTAGTATTCTTACAAATTTTGTTTTAAACTCTTGTTCAGACACATTGTTTATACCTATTATGAGTAATTCAGTGGCTATTGCTTCTTCTTGATCTTTATTTTGGCAAGAATTTCTCCATTTTTTCATTTTGTCTGTGTTTCTGCCTTTTTGTGTCATGAAAGCTTTTTATGTTTTCTGCTCTTAAGTGCAATGTTATATTAAGAAGGTGTTATACACTGTCCAGGGCTTGGCTCTTCAGGAACTGTTTCTGGTGTATGCTATGTGCACTCTGCTGTTGTGATTTGGCTGCTTTTTCCTCTAGGTCAGTTGTCTTCAGAGTTCTTTGCTTGCAGTGGGGACTGTTTAGATCTCTAACTAGAGATACTTTTATTTTTTTAATAAGCCTGATTAAAAAAAAAGCCTAATCCAAAAAATAAAGAGAAGGAAAAGGGAAAAAAACCCAAACACAAAAACAAATAACTATAAGCCTGACTCCAAAGAAAAGGAAAGAAAGAAAAAAAAGAAAGAAACCTGATCCCCCAAAAAATGGAACAAAGAAAAAAAAAGATATAATTATAAGCCTGATTCCAAAAAAGTCAGGAAAGAAGAAACAAAAGAAAAGTAAAGAAAAACAAAGGAAAGAAAATAAAGCCTGGTTCTATTTCCACCAGAAGTGAAGCTGATGCTTTGGGGCACTGTATGAGCAGCAAACTTGGTGTATGTGGTTGCCCGTGTTTGTCTTCTGTAGAAGAGGTCTGGTCTGCCTGCTCAGAGTCAGACTTCCCCTGGTAAAGATGCCCCTGCAGGGGACTGGGGTGGAGGGGGGATTGGTGTAAGCGGCTCCAGCCTCCACTGGGGGTGTTCTGTTGCTCATTGAAGTTTGACTGTGTTTTGTGGCCAGGAGGGAAAATTGCAACCCCTGATCTGTCATCCCCAAGGAGGGAGCTCATGTTCTGCTGCTGTTCAGGAGACCCTCACAGACAAGACAAGCAAACAATCTCCCCTACAGTGTCCCAGTTTTCTGTCAGATCCCTGCCCTCAACCCCTCTGTGCCCAGAGGCATCAATCAACACACCTGTAGCACTGTTCTGTTCCAGAAAAGCAATTACATTGGCATTCAGGTGCTTGGAGTTTATGGTGAAGCACCGTAAAAAGTTATGACTAGGTTATATGCAGTCTGTGTGCACTTCTGTTCCCTGTTGTTGAATGGCTGCTCAATGGCATCAGCTGGGACTTTTGTCCTTGGAGAGGCAATATCTCCTCTTTGAAATGCACCCTAGGAAGGGGAACATTCTCTCACAGTGTAACTCAGGGGATTCCCATACCATGCTGTCTGCTTTCCACTCCTGGGACTTCCCTCCTACTCTGGAGGAGCACCACTGCCCTCATGGATCAACCCTGGTGAATGGTGCATATTTCTGAAGCCTCAGACTTTCAACTCCACTGTTTGGAAAAACTTGCAATAGTTAGTTCCTCCTCATTCCCCAGTCAAGGATTTTGGGCAAATGTTTTTCTTTTGCACACCCCACGTGCTTCTCTCTTTCCCTCCTTTCCCTACCCTCTGCAGCACCGTGGCTTTTCTCTCTCCCAGTTCACATCTCCACACCTTATACCTTCCACGTTCTCTTGCTCAAATTATGCAGATTGTCATCTTAATCCTCAGATTTATTTCCTAGTTGTTCAAACTGATTTGATGTTGATCTAGTTGTGTTCAAAGCACAAGGCAAGCCCAGGGTCCCTTTACTACTCCACCATCTTAACTCCTCCCATTCACATCTAGTTTAATCCCTACCTTTTAAATGGGATGTTTATTCATTTCTTTTAAACATGAGCATTGTTTTCTTTTGTATTAAATCTGTATTTTTTGTAATTTATTTTTTGCTTGTTAATTTTCTTGTTTTCTTTTATTTTGAATTCCTTTCAGACTTAGTCATACCTTTCCAAAAATAGATCCTGCTTACTCTTCACCCATCTTCCCCAATTATTAAAACTATGAAATAAGCATTCCTATACTATTAACTGAATTAACAGACCTCATTTGGGTTTCACTAGTTTCTTCTAATATATTTTTTATTGTAGTTGTCATAATTCTTTGAAACTTATGAAGAGTATTTGGTCAATTATTTTGTAGAATGGCCCTTAACTTGTGTCTGTCAGATGTTTTTCCTTGATTACACTGATTTAATACATGATTGTTATGATTGGGAAGGATGTGATACAGGTAATGTGTCCTTCTCTGTACATAGTATTAGGTATTATATGATATCAATATGTCTTATCATAAGGGGTGTTAACCTTGATCCTTTGGTTTGCATGGTGTTGGTCAGGTTTCTCTTTTGCAATTAACAAAATATTTTGGGTTAAGTGATTTAAGACCATGCAGATATCTTGTTTTTTCTATAACTTTACCCACCAAATTTATGTTCTTTTGGTACATCTTGTTTCAGCAATTATTAATAATGTGTTCAAATGGTGAATTTCTATTTTCATCAAACCTACTATAAATTACTTAGAATTATTCTGTAATAAGGACTCGTCTCTTCTTCCTCAATTATTTAATTAAATTATCATGAACTTGTGGATATTGATTTTATTTGGGATGGATTATAATCTAATAATACTTTTATTCATTTTATTGCTCAAGATTTTTTAAAATCTTTGATTATGTGTGAGCTCTTTCAGGTTGGTTTTGGTGCCTTTTTGGTATAACTTTATTCATATTTGATTTTAGCACATCCTCATTTCTGAAATCACAAGAAGTGTCAAATTCAGCTTGTATATTCCCTGTTACAGCATGGAGTCAACAACTTCTCCAAAGATCTTTGTTTCCTTTTAGTGACAAATTATATTTAGAAGCTAATATCTTATTGTTAGTTATGCTCATTCCTACTGAAGAGTCACTGCTTCTATTAATCTTCTGTGGGTGGACTTAGAATATATACATATAAATCTTATCTAATTCTTAAACATACATCTCTGTATTTCTGTATCTATTCATATTTTTACACACAGTCATATTAATACCTCTCACTCTAATCCAGCNTAATTTATTTCTCCAACAGTAAGAAAACTAGCTCTTATCTTTACTATATTTACCTATTTTTTTCAACTTGGAATCCAAATAAAATAGTTTTAGTATTGCTACTCCATACCTTTTTAGAAAACATTTAACAATTAGTATACAGTGTTTTTGTATAGTTATTTTCATATTGTGTTGTATTATTTCATCAAATACCATTTCCCAAAGTTACTTAGGCCATCTCTTTTCCTCTCCATTCCCTTGGTGTAACTATGTGACTCATTTTTAAAAATATTTTATTTTTTTAAGTAATCTCTACACCCAATATTAGGCTCAAACTCACAACCTTGAGATCAAGAGTCACATGCTCTACCAACTGAGCCAGCCAGGAGTCTCTACGTGACTCAATTTTAAATAGATTCATTTATTTGTCACAGTCTGCATTCATCCTGAAATACCAACACATTCTGAAAGATTAAAAAAATTTTTTCATATAGTAAATTTCATTCTTTATATTGTACAGATCTATGGATATTGACAAATACGTAGAGTAAAGATCACCATGATTCCCTACAGGATGGTTTTTTCACCAAATTTCTACAAGCTCTACCTTTGTAGGCTCATTTCTCACCATCCTTATATGCCTGGCAACCAATGAACTGTTGTTTTCCATCCCTATGTTTTCTCTTTTCATACCCAAATAGCTAAAATTAAAATGGCTAACAATTTCAAGCTAGGTAAAAATGCAGAACAACAAGAAGGCCCATATGCTGTTTTGGTTGTGGGAAATGGGGCTATCACTTTGGGAGAAGAAACAAATTTGACAGTACCTACTGAAATGAACAATATTCTTATCTATGGTGCAGCCCAGCAATCCCACTCCTAGAGAGATGAGTTCACCTCCAAGAGAAACAAGTGTGTATATGCATGTGTCCTCTTGAAATAAGAGTAAACTAAATTCATAGAAAATTTATTTACAATGTACCCACGCTGAAAATAGCTAAATTTCCATCAAGAGTAGAGTTAATAGAATGTGGGTAGCTCAGTTGTTTAAGCATCTGACTTCAGCTCAGGTCATGATCTCATAGTTCATGAGTTTGAGCCCCACATTCGGGCTCTGCACTGACAGCTCAGAGACTGGAGCCTGCCTCAGATTCTGTGTCTCATTCTCTCTCTGCCCCTTACTCGCTCTTGTTGTGTCTTTATTTCTCTCAAAAATAAATAACCACTAAAAATTTTTACAGTATATAAACAAATTTTAGTCTATGCATACAGCTAAAACAAAGACAAAACACCTACTGTACATACCATTGTCAATGAATTTTGCAATGACTTTTTTCACAGAAGCTAAACACAGCTATGTTCAAATTAGTACATGGTCTGTGATAATTTAATGTAATATTTAAGAAGAGGCAAAGCACATTTATAGTGACAGAAATAAGGAAAGTTGGCTCTGTTGTGGGAAGACTGACTTAAAATGGACATAAAGTAACTCTATGGTGTAATAAATTGAATAGGGTGGTGATATGAGATATATATATGGGTAAAAATACATCAAGCTGTAAAAGTAAGATCAGTACAAAATCCTTATTGTTATTGTTTTCTGACCTGATTGTCTTACTTAGACTTGTTTTTCAATTTAAAAATAATTTCAAGTTAAGTGAATCT
The DNA here is from genome assembly GCF_008692635.1 of Crocuta crocuta. Taxonomy (NCBI): domain Eukaryota; kingdom Metazoa; phylum Chordata; class Mammalia; order Carnivora; family Hyaenidae; genus Crocuta; species Crocuta crocuta. The sequence continues at coordinate 9,981 of NW_027531632.1, read as the reverse complement.
GAGGTCTTGTGTGTAAATTTACTCTAACTTACAAAATAAAATAGAAGAAAATATCTTTTAGAAAATATGTTTTCAGTTTATTGGATGAAGAATAAAAAACAGTTTTGAGAGAGAAAAGAACATAGTTTTATTTTCTCACAGCGTTAATTTCTTATTTGTTGTAACTGAGATTTGAAAATTCTGAAAAATATAAGACTGAGAATTGGTGGTGGTCAAACCACCCTTAGGCCTAGAGAGGACTCAGATAAATATGAAGGAGCTGTATCTAAAGTTACAAGGAACAGAGTGATATCTTTTCCTTTAAGTTTATTTTACAGCATGATTAACATCAGAAGTAACTGGAAATTATAAAGATTGAGGGCAATTAATTGAAGTAATAACCATGTAAATTGGAAGTTTCTTAGTTTTTATATATTTGGTATATGCTAGAATTTTAAGATAATTGTTAAAAAGGTTTAAATTTAACTATTAATAGCCATTTCATCTTTTCCTAGATAATTGTATTAAATTCACACATGTAAATGTAGATCTGCTTGAGTCTTGAAGACTAACATAAATTTCTGGATACATCATTGAATGGTAGCTCAAATATCATGGTACCTAGATAGTAACTAGAAAAAAGAAGAGAGTAGGTTTAGGGACTAACCTTGTGTATCACGTAATAGCATGCTTAAAATATTTTGAAATGTTTCCATACCTCTCTATTTTTTGATAATGTACACAGGGTGCTTATTTGTATAAAATAATGATACAATTACTTGGTATTGGAAAGACATCAATATAAGTAACAATATATATAATGTTTATATAAAATACTAGTAAATAGTCAGGTTCAGAGTGGAAAGTAATGAAAGATGAGATCATTTTGCAANAGATCTTTTTGCAAATAACACATAAAAATTTTGAAAGTTAAACTAATCAAAATGTATGGAAAATATCTAGTTTACTATGTCACAGAAACTTTTTTAAAGTTTATTTATTTTGAGAGAGAAGAAGAGAGAGAGGAGGAGGGGCAGAGCAAGAGGGAGGGAGAATCCCAAGCAGGCTCTTTGCTGCCAGTGCAAAGCCTGACACAGGCTTGATCTCACAAACTATGAGATCATGACCTGAGCCAAAATCAAGCGTCAGACGCTTAAACAACTGAGCCTCTCAGGCATCCTAAGCTGCCAAAACTTTTGAGTCATAACTATCAACAGTTGTAGGGTATTCACTTAGGCCAGATTTCAATGACTGAGGTGATGCCCTCTAACCAGAAAAAAAGTTACTTGTGGGGACTGTTTTGTACATAGCCATCAATTTTTATCAAAGTATTTTTTATGCTTTGTTTACAAGCCAAACTAGCTGTGAAAGGCACAAGCATTCCAGTTTTTATTCAGAAAAGATCTGTCATTTTGTGCTTACTGCAAGGCAAATGACTCTGCCAATTGGGGATAAATTTATCAAGCTGGCAGAGTGACAATTTTCATTGTTGTAGAAAATTTTATTATGGATATACAATTCTGAACAGTTAATATGGAAGAGGAGTCTGAGCAGACAACTTCAATTTGAGCTTATCAATATTGTAATCATTATTGACACTGACCCAGGATACAGACATCATTTGGGTCCCTGGAACCGGGAGAATATCTCTCTGACAGATTTGTATGCTTCAACTGCCACCAAAGGTCCCTGAGTTTCAGGAACAGATGTAATATAACAAAACAGGATCTCCCTGTAGAACAATGAAAGTCATTTTTGTCATCTTTGCTTCATAATAAACACAGGGCAAAGAAAACAGATGTTAAAATATTAATTCTCAAAATTATACATTAAAAGTGTCAACTTTTGGCTAATCCACCTCCAACGCAGGAGGCTAAGGTAGTGACCTGCTTTAGAGTAGAACAATGAACGCATTCATAAGTGACTTTCAAACTACAATTCCTTAATACGCATGTTTGTTGATGCAATATGGGAATGCAATCACTCTACCAATAATAGCTTCCAATAGACTTAGCAGTGGTCCTGAGATACTGACTGGCAGCTTCAGTGTACCACTATTGGGAAAAGTAGCCAAATATTAAAAACAACTATTTGTACAAAGAATTAATTGGTGAACAAATGATGGGTGGAAGGGAACTCAAAACATAGTTCTAGGGTGCTCAGTGTCACATATCTACGACTATTTTAAAAACACATAATTTACTTTTTAAAGACATTTGAACACAGTCCCTAACTTTGTTACTACAAATACGAATAATATGTTAGTTTACCTATCATTAGGTGAAGATCAGGTGAGACGTATAGGTACAGTGAATTGTGTTGATATTTATGAACCCAAAACTTTGTGTCTGAGTGTAGATGACTAAACTATATGTACAAGGACCTAAATATTTGATCAGAGAAGAAGATGGCTCAGAACACTAATTTGACCTTTCAAGCAACTCATTTCCAAGTAAATGTGCATATATATTATCCCTCCAGCATGTATGCATGCACACACACAACTGCTCCAGAAATAAAATGATTTGACATTGTCCTTGGTTTACATATAAACTTATCTATGTATTTAATTACCCTTATCTCTTTTCATTTTATTTTAGGGGACTGGGAAACCTATCTCTTTGCAAGAAAATCTTTTGATAGTAAAATGATGATGATGATGATGATGATGATGATGATGATGATGATAAAACAGCTTACTGTGTACCAGGAGCTGTATCTTCCATTTCTTCTCATAATAGCCCTGTGATGTGGTTATTATTATTACTTCCATTTTACAGATGAAGAAATTTAGTCTTAAAAAGTCTAGGGGCGCCTGGGTGGCTTAGTCGGTTAAGCGTCCGACTTTCGCTTAGGTCATGATCTCGCGGTTCGTGGGTTCGAGCCCCGCGTCGGGCTCTGTCCTGACTGCCAGCTCAGAACCTGGAGCCTGTTTCAGTCTGTGACTCCCTCTCTCTCTGACCCTCCCCTGCTCACGCTGTCTCTCTCTCTCTTTCCTAGAAATAAATTAAAAAAAACATTAAAAAAAAGTCTATTAGCTTCCTAAATTCACACAAATATTAAATGGAAAGTCGGAATTTAAACCTAGGTCTTCCAGTTTCCCAAAGCCTGGAGTCTTAAATCTTAAATCATAGTGTTATCAATATCTATCCTATTTTACTTTGAACCATGAGTGATAGGTTTTCTCCACCACTCCCACTATCTTCAATGTCCCTACATTTCCACCTTTCCTTCAGTCTACAGTTATGCTTATATTTTTCCATTATAACAGAAAAAAAGAAAATGAATGAGCAGATGAAAACGGAGGAGAAAAAGGAGGAAGACCTCTCATCTGTGTTTCTCTTTAACTTATTCATGTATTTCTTCTCTTACACAAAATTTTTAAGAAAGTAGACTTTTCACCTTGTCTCCACTCCTCATCTACTACTGTGAACTTCAACAGTCCTTTATTAGACTTCATATTACTTGACATATATTTCACATTTGTAACAGCAGGAATTTTTGAAGAAGTCTTTCCTCTTTTGGGTTTCTACATAACCATTTCATTTTACCTCTTTCCCTGTAGCTCTGAGTACTATGTCTCAATGTTCTTCATTCCCTTTGGTCTACTTTCTTAGATACTGATTCTATTCTTCAAGGTCTTCTATTTATCCTTTCTTATTTCAGGGAGATTCTTATTACTTCAATTACTTCAATTCTCATATTTTAATTTTCACTTATGTTCTATTTAGATCTCATTTTTATTTTAAAATCAAGGACTACAAATATTCCTATATTCTTATTTAATCTGTTCCCTCCAACCCTCTTCTAATTTTTTCTTTCATAGTCTCTAACCTAGACAACTGTAAAAACTCCTACCTACAGTCTCGTATTCAACATCTATCTCTTTTATACTGTCTATCTTTTATACTGTCACATAAAATAGCTTTATAAAATACAAGTTCATTAATATTACTCACCTGAAGAAACTTTCAGTGCCCTCTGCCACATATATGCTAAAAGCTAAACCTTTCAGTATAGCATCTTAGAGTATTGGCAGTGTGGTCTTTTCTATATTTCTGGCTCAATCTATCAAGACTATCAATTCACACATGCGACATTATTGTTATACTGCACTATTTTCCAAGCCTGGAATGCACTATGTTTTTGTTTTTTTTTTAATTCCTTCAAGCTTAAAAAAAATTCCTGTTCTGAATAACTAAAATGTTACCCTTAATCTTTCTATATGCCTATTCAATAATTTTCATCTTTCATGAACCACCTAAAATGTCAATTCTGTAAACATTACAACTTATTTTTTGAGTGAAATATCCTTGCTCCTCCCTCATAAAACATTGTACTCACATATATTACAACACACACTATTTGTATTATAGCTGTTTTGTTACATGTTTCTACATGTACCATATCTGAGATCATCAAAGAGACAGCTATTCTTATCTCTGTAATCCTAATCCCAAGTAAATATTAAACATTTAAAAAGTGTTTGTTGAAGCAATGAAATAAATAAATCGGTGCCAGTTGTTTAGCCAGTACCTATATAGCAGTGAAACAGATGTATTTATGACATCTTCATACAAACCTGTCTCAACAATGCATACTTTTTTTGACAAACCAATCTTAATCACCTAGGGTTGTTAAGGGACCCATAATAACTGAGAAGTATGTAAAAAACACCGTCCCCCATATTATAGTATTTTTTTTAGTTCTTTGGAAATAAATTAAGGGAAGTTGACTATATAAAGGTTTAACTAAGAATATTACTACTGCCATTAATTAATCATTTTTTCATTATTAGAATTTCCCAGTAGATTTATTTATTAGACCTCAGGAAGTGAAAAGGTGCTGGGATATAGAGATGAGTTGACATGGTTCTTGCTTTCAAGTATGACTGAAGATATAAGAAGATTTAAAGTTATTATGTTTTAAGAATTGAAACAATGAAAGCTTACCACATTTATAGTCTATGTTTTGATTAAATAACCATGGGCAAATTAAAACCATTCTTTCCTTTTCCACTTTGGTTAAATAAATTATTTATTGCCAGAGAGGAATGTAAATACTTTCCACACTCCTCCAGCTTTCTTATAAAGTAAAAACAGATGGGAGACCATGGAGTCTGGGATATATACAATAGTAAAACAACTACCCGAGTTAATGCNTATCCGAGGAGCTATAAAATTTTTACTCTGTGAGTATTTCAAGTTGATATGTCAGTAAAAGCAGAAATTTGAATTATCTGCACATAACTTATAATCTGATTCAAGATATTTTCCAGCATTGTGTAATTTTTTTTAACAATAGTCAAATATTCAACTTTAAAAAAATATTAAAAATATTTTGCATATTTTCCTAAGTAGCTTTTTTATTTATTTTCTTATTTTTTTACAAATAGTTTATTGTCAAGCTAGTTTCCATATAATACTCAGTGTTCATCCCCACAAGTGCCCTCCACCATGCCCATCTCTCCTCTTACCCCCCCCACCCATCAGTCCTCAGTTTGTTCTCAGCATTCAAGAATCTCTCATGGTTTGCCTCTCTGCCTCTCCCCCTCTATTTCCCCCCTCCTTCTCCCACGTGGTCGTCCGTTAAGTTCCTCTTAATCCTCCTATACATGCAAACATATGGTATTTGTCTTTCTCTGCCTGACTTATTTCGCTCAGCATAACACCCTCAAGGTCCACCCGTGTTGCTACTCATGGCCAGATTTCATTCTTTCTCATTGCCATGTAGTATTCCATCGTATAGATAAACCACATTTTCTTGATCCATTCGTCTGTTGATGGACACTTAGGCTCTTTCCATGTTTTGGCTATTGTTGTGAGTGCTGCTATGAACACTGTGGTACATGTGCTCCTATGCATCAGCATTTCTATATCCCTTGGGT
>NW_027531632.1:381-1243 GCF_008692635.1 Crocuta crocuta | reverse complement strand
TTTGTAGCCATAGTTTCTCTGATGTCCTCCAGGCTTTTTTCAAGCCTAGCTATTAATTTTATGATTATTGTTCGAAATTCTTGTTCAGTGATGTTGCTTATATCTGTTTTGAGCAGTTCTCTAGCTGTCATTTCTTCCTGGAGTATCTTTGGAGGAGAGTTCTTCTGTTTCGTCATTTTGGTTAGCTTTCTACCTCTTGTTACCTTTAAAAGCTGGTTGTACACTCAGCCCCTGAGAGTTCTGCTATTTTAGAGAGAGCTCTTTAGACTGTTCAGGGCCCATCTGTTCAGGAAGTGTTCTTTGGATGGTGTCTCTTGGTTTCTCTTGTTGAGGGTTTGGTTATTTTGTTTCCGTATTGGTAGTGGTATTTGGGACTCTCCACCATGTGTAGTTTGGCTTGTTTCTTGAGGCAGCCCTGGAAAAAGAAAACAGACAAACACAGAGGGAACACAGGTANCACTGTGTTGGCTGGCTGCTCCCTGAGGCCCCTCCTTTGTGGTTGTGGGGAGAAGAATGGTGTCGCCCCAGTCCCTTCTCAACCAAGTGTTGCAAATGACTTCTTTGGTCTGATTTCCCTGTGCTGAGGATGTAGCCAAGGTGGGATGAGTTCTATGCCCCACACTCCACCTCATTTCCAGGTCCCAGTCCACGGGCTTTGTTATACTGCCCTGAACAGTCCTGCCTGTTGCTGCTTCCCTGTTGCCTTGGTTGAGTGGAGGGTGGGGGAAATGCCTCAGCCTCAGATCTGCTGGGGTCAAGCAGCGATACAACCTGAGTGTGTTCGGGGAACTTAGCAACTTCAGGTCTGCAGAGTCCGTGTCGCTGCAGCGCCGCTGCCACTTCAGTGGGCCGCTGTCGTGCG
>NW_027531632.1:0-152 GCF_008692635.1 Crocuta crocuta | reverse complement strand
CGCCACGACGCGTGGTGCCGGGCGCGGGGCAGTTCAGTGTTTCCTGGCTCCTTCTGGGACCAGGGCACCTAGTTTAAAGTCAGCACCCCTGCCAGAGCTAAAAAACAGTCTTTCCAAGCTGAGGTTTTTCCTCTTCTCCAGGGACGGTTCTA
>NW_027531631.1:575-734 GCF_008692635.1 Crocuta crocuta | reverse complement strand
CTGTCGGGTTTTCGATGTAGAGTATCATGTCGTCTGCAAAAAGTAAAAGTTTGACTTCTCTTTGCCAATTCTGATGCCTTTGATTTCCTTTTGTTGTCTGATGGCTGATGCTAGGACTTCCAGCACTATGTTAAACAACAGTGGTGAGAGTGGACATCC
>NW_027531631.1:0-209 GCF_008692635.1 Crocuta crocuta | reverse complement strand
TATTCATCAAGGATATTGGCCTGTAGTTCTCTTTTTTTGCTGGATCTCTGTCTGGCTTGGGAATCAGACTGATGCTGGCTTCATAAAATGAGTCTGGAAGTTTTCCTTTGATTTCTAATTTTTGGAATAGCTTGAGAAGAATTTACATTAATTCTGTTTTAAACGTCTGGTAGAATTCCCCAGGGAATCCATCAGGTCCAGGGCTCTTA
>NW_027531630.1:0-538 GCF_008692635.1 Crocuta crocuta | reverse complement strand
CTAATATTAATTATGTACTTACTATGTACCAAGCTTTGTTCTGAATTCTTTGAATGGATTCTTTCATTTTCACCACAAGCTTATGAGTCAGGGAGTATGATCCCTCCCTTTTTACAGATGAAGAAACAGACTCCAAGAGGTTAAGTGATTTTCTCAAGGTCATTCAGCTATTAGGTGGTAGAGGCCAGGTACAAGTCTTTCTTTTTAATTCAATTTTTAATTTTTTAATGTTTATTTTTGAGACAGNGAGAGAGAGCAGGGGAGGGTCAGAGAGAGAGGGAGACACAGAATTTGAAGCAGGCTCCAGGCTCTGAACTGTCAGCACAGAGCCCCACATGGGGCTCAAACCCATGAACCACAAACTGAACTGCGAGATCATGACCTGAGCCAAAGTTGGACACTTAATCCACTGAGTCATCCAGATGCCTCAGATACAAATCTTTCTTATCATAGAGCCTCAGCACTAGCTGCTTACTACCTCACTCTAAAGCCATCAGATAAACTCCAGATAGATCAAATATTTAAATGTTAAAAATCA
>NW_027531629.1:0-1251 GCF_008692635.1 Crocuta crocuta | reverse complement strand
ATGTTTCACAGAGTTGAGAACACGGCTCTTCATTTGTTTTCGCCTGTTTCCTACAATAATCAATTAGTGAAGTATGATGATCGTTGAATGATGCGTTCCTCACATAGTTCTTTCACAGATTTAGCTATATAACACTGAATTTATACTCCCAGCCCTGTGTTTTCAAACATTATGACCTTAGTGAAACTACCTGGTNCAACCTATGGAATAATTATCATAAAATAATTCTTTCCCCACATTGTTGTTTACACAGTTTAGTATATACACTCAATGTGTACTTCCCTACAAGTGTTTCTACACAACAATCTTAGTGAAACTAATTTGTAAGTGAATGATTGATTCTGCGGAACAATGCTTCACAGAGTTAAGACCACTTCTCTTTCCTAATTTGTTTTCGCCTATGTAAGGCAACATCAATACCTTCGAGAAGGATGATGATAATTGAATGATGTATTCTCCACAGTGTTCTTTCACAGAGTTTGCTATATAACACTAGGTTTATATTCCCAGGCCTGTGTTTTCAAGTATTACGTACTTAGTGAAACAACCTGGTAAGTGAATGCTTCATGCCTCACAGTGTGTTTCACAGCGTGGAGCACCCTTCACTTCCTATGTTGGACAGACGTGTATTCAATAACTGTCAACCTATGGAATCGTGATCGTAGATGAGTGATGCTTTCCCAACAGTGTTGGGTATATACACTCAAGAGGAACTTCCCTGCAACAGTTTATACACATGACAAATAGTGAAAATTTATAACTGAATGCTGGATTCTGAGGAGAATTGTTTCAGACCTGAAAACACTGCTCTTTCGTCATTGGTTATTGCCTATGTATATAGCGGAGTTGAGTATCAACTCTGTGAAACAACAATTACGGGGAAAGTTTGACAGTTATTGAAAACACGCTGGGTCCAAAGAAGTAAGTCCAAGGTGCTCGACTATGACAAACACCCCTGTGTGCATGCAGCCTTCACTTACCAGATTGTTTCACTAAGGTCGCTATGTTTGAAAACACAGGGCTGGGGGTATAATCCCATTTTTATATTGCTACCTCTGTGAAAGAACACTGGGCAGAACGCATCATTAAACTATCATCATCATTCACTTAGTGGTTCGTTTTGGAATACTACGCGAAAATCAATTAGGAAAGAGCAGTGTTGTCAACTCTGTGAAATATTGCTCCACAGAATCCAACATTCAGTTTCAAATTTGTTTCATGTGTAGAAACTCTTGTAGGGAAGTACCTCCT
>NW_027531628.1:350-548 GCF_008692635.1 Crocuta crocuta | reverse complement strand
GGCTAATTCAACTAACATGCAAAGTGAGAGGGAAAACAAAAAAGTCAAGAGAAAAGACGGAGGAGGCATGGCGAAAAATAGGGAGTATAAAATACATAAAAGGGTCAAAAAGGAGAAAAGAAAAGGAAAAAGAAGAAAACCAATGGACAAAGAACGGTTTAAAGCATATAACCAGATTTCCCAGCTACGTTAAATAGC
>NW_027531628.1:0-277 GCF_008692635.1 Crocuta crocuta | reverse complement strand
AATTGGAAATAGAATGAACAGGCAGAAGGGATAAGAAGCTTTTTTCAAAGAGGTAAAGGGTGGAATATGGTTGGATAGGTGAGAGAAGGGTGCTGGTATTATCCAGAGAAACTATATAGTCTCATTACTCCTGAGCGAAAGAGATTAAAATGTCATTAGGTGTATAATTTACATCTACAGAATGGACTCGCTGTGATTGTTTAAGCAAGCCAGTGACCAGAGTTAATCCCCAGAGTGTTCTGGGGAAAAAAGAGAGAAAAGAGAAAGAAGAAGAAAA
>NW_027531627.1:2095-2273 GCF_008692635.1 Crocuta crocuta | reverse complement strand
AGTACATTGCACTCCAGGCCTATTTCAAGAAATTAGAAAAAGCGATAGTGTAAATTCTAACAGCTCGCCTAAAGGAAGTAAAGGCAGAGCAGCAAGAGCACCCCAAACCCAGTAGAAGAAGAGAAATAGTAAAAATCAGAGCAGAAATAAACGACATAGAGACCAAAGAAACAATTGA
>NW_027531627.1:591-2017 GCF_008692635.1 Crocuta crocuta | reverse complement strand
CAAGAAGAAAAGAGAGAGCACCCAAATAGACAAAATCATGAATGAAAATGGACTTATTACAACCAATCCTTCAGAAATACAAGCAGTTATCAGGGAATATTATGAAAACTTACATGCCAACAAATTGGATAACTTAGAAGAAATGGACAAATTCCTAAACACACACTCACTACCAAAATTTGCACGGGAAGAGTTAGAAAATCTGAACAAACCCATAACAAGTGACGATATCGAATCCGTTATCAAAAATCTTCCAACAAATAAGAGCCCTGGACCTGATGGCTTCCCCGGGGAATTCTACCAGACATTTAAAACAGAATTAATCCCAATTCTTTTCAAGCTATTCCAAAAAATAGAAATCGAAGGAAAACTTCCAGAATCATTTCATGAAGCCAGCATCACTCTGATTCCCCAGCCAGACAGAGATCCAGCAAAAAAAAAAAAAGAGAACTACAGGCTAATATCCTTGATGAAAACGGATGAAAAATTCCTCAAGAAGATACGTGCAAATTGAATCCAACAGTATATAAAAAGAATCATCCATCAAGATCAATTAGGATTCATTCCTGGGTTACACGGCTGGTTCAATATTCGCAAATCAATCATTGTGATCCATCACATCAACAAAAGAAAAGGTAAAAACCATATGATCCTGTAGATAGTTGCAGAAAAAGTATTTGACAAAATACAGCATCCCTTCTTAATAAAGACTCCAGAGAAAGTCGGGATAGAAGGAACCTACTTAAACATCATAAAAGCAATCTATGAGAAGACCTCAGCTAACATCATCCTCAACGGGGAAAAACGGAGAGCTTTCCCCCTGAGATCAGGAACATGACAGGGATGTCCACTCTCACCACTGTTGTTTCACATAGTGCTGGAAGTCCTAGCATCAGCCATCAGACAACAAAAGGAAATCAAAGCCATCAGAATTGGTAAAGAAGACGTCAAATTTTCACTTTTTGCAGAAGACATCATACTCTACATAGAAAACCCGACAGACTCCATCAGAAGCCTACTAGAACTGATCGAAGAATTTAGCCAATTTGCAGGGTACAAAATCAACGTGCAGATATCNGTTGCATTTTTATACACCAACAAGGAAGCAACAGAAAGAGAAATCAAGTAACTGATCCCATTCACAATTGAACCAAAAAACCATAAAGCATTTAGGAATAAACCTAACCAAGGATATAAGAGATCTGTATGATGAAAACTATAGAAAACTTATGAAGGAAATTGAACAAGACAAAAGAAATGGAAAACCATTCCATGCTCATAGATAGGAAGAATAAACATAGTTAAAATGTCATTACTATGCGAAGCAATCTTCACATTCAATGTAATCCCTATCAAGATAGCACCAGCATACTTCTCAAAACTAGAACAAACTCTCCTAAAATTTGTATGGAACCACAAAAGACCC
>NW_027531627.1:0-212 GCF_008692635.1 Crocuta crocuta | reverse complement strand
ACCCTAGAGGAGAAAGCAGGAAACAACTTCCTTGGCCTCCACCGCAGCAATTTCTTACTTGACACATCCCCAAAAGCAAGGGAATCAAGAGCAAAAATAAACTATTGGGACCGCATCAAGATTAAAAGCTTCTGCACGGCAAAGGAAAAAATCAATCAAACTAATAAGCAACCGTCAGAATGGGAAAAGATAGTTGCAAATGACATATCAGA
>NW_027531626.1:1825818-1913795 GCF_008692635.1 Crocuta crocuta | reverse complement strand
TGCAAGTACGGAGCTCCTTACTTCTCCGCCATCTTGCCCCTTCCCAAATCTCTCAGTTTTAAAACTTAGAAGTTGAAGCCCAGAGACACAGGAACTTGTCCTAGGTGACAAAGATTTTAAATGGCATAGTTCCTAAAACCCAAGTCAATCATAGACTGCACACAACTCCTTGGGTCTTAAATACTGTCCTTCAAAGGAAAAAGTCAGGGCATCGCACACGACTGAACTAATAGGTGCAACTACACAGCAGGGATTTTCCTACTGATAGTCTTATACTAATGGTATCAAATGAACTCTTCTCCATGAGATTATCATCACTGGTGTGATATTTATCTTTTACTGAAACTCAGTAGGTACTGTGAATAGTAAGCTCTATAGAGAAATATTCATTAACACTATCTAAAAGTATGTGTGACTGAGATACNATAAATAAATAAAAGTATGTGTGAATGTGTGTGCCTATATATATATATACATATATACTATATATGTATATCAGAAAAGAGAATAAATCTTAGTTCCTCAGTATCCAATTATGTCATAATAAATAATTCACATTTTAATAAAAACTGAGTTTCAGTGACCTTTACACACATTATTTCATTAAATCACAGCATCTTGTGACATAGGCATCTTTTAAATGTGAGAAATCTGTGATTCAGAGAGATTAGAATGAGCAGTCACATGACTGCTATACAGGAACTAGAGTTCATATTCAGTTATTTTGGCTTTAAAATTGATGCACTTACTATTACATCATAGCTGCCTCCCTTAAAAAACATGGTAAAAATTTTTGTGCACTGTTGGTGAAATGAAAAATGTTCAAATGCTATGGATGACACTATGCTAGTTCTTCAAAAAATTAAAAATAGAGGTGCCTAGGTGGCTCATTCAGTTGAGTGTCCAACTCTTGATTTAGGCTCAGGTCATGATCCCAGGGTCATGGGATCAAGCCCTGTTTGGTCTGCACTAACAGTGCAGAGCTTGCTTGGGATTTTCTCTCCCTCCTTCTCTCTCTGNACATGCACTCTTATGCTCTCTCTCTCAAAATAAATAATAACTTTTTAAAAATTAAAAATAGAATTGCTGTATGATTTGGCAATCTCACTTCTGGGTATATAACCCTAAGAATTGAAAGCCAGGTCTCAAAGAGATATTTGTATACCCATATTCATAGCCATATTATTCACAATAGTTAAAATGTGGAAATGACCCAACTATTCACCAATGGATGAATGGATGAATGGACCAATGGATGTATGTGGTATGTCTATACAATGGAATGCTATTCAGTCTTAAAAAGGAAGGAAATTCTGACAGATGTTACAACATGGATGAAACTTGAGGATATTATGCTAAATGAAATAAGCCAGGAACAAAAAGACAAAAACTGTATGATTCCACTTAGATGAAAAGAGAGAAAGGGGAGTTATTGCTAACTAGATATGGAATTTCAGTGTTACAAGATGAAAAGAGCTATGGAGATAGATGGTGATGATGTCTGTAGAACATGATGAATGTATTTAATACCATTAAAATATATACTTAAAATGGTTAAGATGGTACATTTTATGTTATGTGTATTTTACCACAATAAAAAAAGGAAAAATCACATCCATTGAATGTATTAATTATACTCCTCCCAAACTATTTTTGCAACAAAATAAAGCATGTAAAATAACGAGGTAGTTACTCTATATTCAGTATATCACTGGCATGTTAGTACCTCTGGCAGCATCTCACAGTGTAGATCTAATCAATCAACAAACGTGGGTCATTTCTTTTTCCGTGTGAGCCCACAGATTTCCTAACTTCAATTAATTTTGTCTTCACNGAGTTCCTATCATTATATCCCAGGACAACTCTGAATTAAAGGTCAAAGTGAAAGATTTTTTTCTATCTGTAAAACTCATGGAAATTCCAATTCTCTTAGACGGATATGTTTTTAAAAGAAGCAAAATGCTTGGCATGTTTGCCTCAAATTTTTGGCAGAAAGTGTCTTTGGATACTTTTCAAATGGAAAGTGTCTTTTCTCTTAGCTAATACTATTAAATGTAGTATATTCTCTGGACAGCTGAAATCATATGTACTGTTTATCAGGATTATGAAATATCTGTCAAGGAAAATGGCCAAAGTCAGAAAAGCCTCAAGAGGCACAAATGAGAAATGAATATCATATGTTGAAAAAGACAGAAATACCTCTGAGGACTTGAAAATAAAACATTAACAACTACTGAGAAGGTTTTTTGTTTGTTTTTTATCCCAAAGTAGATTCGTGAGCACAAGTTTTTACATGGAACTTGAGATTATTGGCTAACAAATATGATGATAAATAAAGAAAATGTTTCAGCCTCTTTGATCCAGAAGAAAGAGGTGAGTGACCTTTCATAAAACAGGGCTATAGATTAAGTTAGAGAATTTTAAAACCCACCTTCTTTGAAAGATATGAACCTTGCAGCAGCAAGGCAGAAACAGCTGGTGATTTTGGATTGTGTGCTCATCTATGTTCTCCTCATTTCCCAGGGCAAATATAGATCTCCAAGTCATTAAAAAGAGGAAGTTCTGCCCTCACATCCAGTTTAGAGCTGGATGAAAAAAAGAAGGGGGGCTTTGGGAAATATTGGAGGAAACGTTCAAATAAAAATTTCATTGTCCTCTATTAGCACAGGTTCATACAGGATTGATTCTAATAATAGTTTATTTGGTAGAATTTCAGATTTAGACAATGCTATAGACTGAACATCTGCCCCCCCCTACCAAAATTCATATGCTGAAACTTAACCCCTAGTTTGATGACATTTAGAGGTGGGGCCTTTGGGACATGACTGAGTCATGACAGCAGGGCCCTCATAAATAGGAGTAGTGTCCTTATAAAAGAGACTCCAGAAAACTCCCTCACCTCTTCTGCCAGGTGAGGACACAGCTAAAAGAAGGCCATCTATCAACAAATAAGCAGGCCCCCATCAGATACTGTCTCTGCTGGTACCTTGATTTTAGACACCTAGCCTCCAAAAATTATGAGAAATAATTTTCTGTTGCACATAAGCTACCCAGTCTATGATATTCTGTTACAGCAGCCTGAATGGACTAAGACAAATTAATATCAGAAAAAAATAATGTAAGAGAGTGGTTAAGAGCATGAGCTCAGGAATCACATAGGTAGGGCTTTGTTTCCTAATTCTGAGATTTCTCCACCTCTCTTCCAAATGGATGAAGTCAACAGAATCGAAGAGAACTGGCCTTCAGAAACCTCTCTTGAATTTCTCTATGCTCTTTCACCTTTTCTGAGGCTGCATTAGCTAAAACTTCAGCATCCAACTAATGATATATTGTATTGGAAGGGTCTCTGTCTGCTTCTAAGACCCTGAATTATAGCAAAGCCTCATCAACATGGGTTCCTGAATGACAAGAAGACAGGGAGCTGCACTGCTTACATATTCACCTGCCAGCGACTGCTACATGTGGGAGAGACAAAGTCCTCTTGTTCCAAGCTACTTTATATGCAGCTCTATTTATTAGAGGAGTCAGCATAACCCTAATAAATACACCCACTTACATATGTCACTACATCAGGAAGAATGCCTTCCCAAGCTCTCTACTACTTATGTATGACCCTTCAGGTATTCTCTAATTCTTCGTTTAAGTTTTGCAATGCCTGAAAAAGTAAAGTTTTCTTTTACCTGAGATGTATCATGGGAAACAATAAAGAGTGTAGGATCATAGCATGACTAGAATTTTATTGATGACCCAAGGCAAAATAAAATTCAGCCTGCTCTTTCGCTGCAATATTAGATCCGCTGCTCTTTCAGCAGTAAAATCCTGTTTTGTCAGCAGCTACTGAAAGCAGATATGACTCAGAGGACACATAAAAGCATACATGTAAGGTAACTACCTACTATGTTTAGAAAACCATTTTGTGCAACTTAAGTGTTCTCTAACATTTCCTGTTCTGAATAATCAAAATCACATTTAGAATGCAGAATCTCACACAAACATTATGCTCCTCTATTTATGTCCTAAGTGCATGAGATAGAAAAAAGGTACAAAAAGTACAAAGACAAGCAGGGAATCACAAATTTTAGATAGCAAAGGGAACCTAAAGATCATAGAGCATGGCAGTTTCATTCTATAGAGAAGGAAAGAGAGATATGGAAGGACTGTGAACTGAATAGTATCATCCCAGCAGACTTAGAAATAAAATTTGGTTCTCAGCGTTTTGTTTTGCTTTTCAAAGAACACTCATTTTCCAGGGAGATCAACTCCTAGTGCTTTAGAATTGTGGAATCTTGTGTGCTTCATGACATTATTCTTCAACCTCTCCTCAAGAAGTGATGTCATGATTTATTTTATAATATTCGAGTTGCAAGAGCAACAGTTCTGAGACCTATGAGCATCTGGTACACAGATGGCACTCAATAAATATTGATTGGTTGAGGTTATGTCCATCAAGCTTCCTGGCCTAGGTTAAGGCTTTTGCTATGGCTTCATAATTCAACTAGCTAGAATTCTCATTTTTTTAAAAGGGAGTTTAAAAAAATACAGAATGGGAGAGGTTAATTTACAGAGCATGATATTTACTCTTAAATACAAATACTTCTCAGGGACCAACCATGACTTTTTATAAATGTAACATAAACCAATCACTACGTATGTTTTGAACATACACAATAGCCTTTTAGATCTAATTTGACAGAATAGCAGGTGTAGGACTATTCTCAGTGTAAAAAGAAATATACAACTGAGCAAAATATATAAAGCAACTGTCTTGAGGCACTGGACGACAGACGATATAGACTGTGTTCCTCGAAAGAAAAGAAACATGTGAGGTGAAATTTGCATTTGCTTCAGGATTCTCCTTCACTTTGGGGCAGAGGAAATAGCATTAGAGGTGCAACCAGCCAGAAAACAATGGAATAACATCTTTAAGGTGTTATAAAACAAAACCTGTCCACCTAGCATTCTACATCCTATGAAAATATTGTTCAAAACTGAACAGGTACTAAGATTTTCAGACAAACAAAAACAAGATTTGTCATTAGTAGACCTGTACTACAAGAAATGTTACAAGATGGTCAACAGGCTGAGGCATAATGACACCAGAATTCAACATGGATTCTGTTATAGCAGGGGTTGGCAAATTATAGACTACAAGCCAAAACAAGGCAGCTACTTGTTTCTAGATGTGTACGAGATGATTTTACATATTTAATTGGTCAGAAAAAAGATTGAGAGAAAACAATATTTTGAAAATTATTCAATGTTAGTATTTACGAATAAAGTTCATTAAAACAGAGCCATAATCATTAGTTTATAAATTATCTATGGCTCCTTTCACTCTATAATAGCAGATTTGAATAGCAGTGATGGAGACTGTATTACCCACAAACCCTTAAGAATTTACTCTCTGACCCTTTACAGGAAAAGTGTACAGACCCTTGATATACCAGAAGAATTTAAAGACACTGAAAATTATAAATTATGTGGGCAAATGCAAAAACAAAATCAAAGCTTCCTCATTTTTTAATTTGTTTAAAAGACTGTTTATGGCAAAAGTAATAGAATTGGATTGTGAGATTTAAACATATATAGAAGTAAAAGATATTGTAACAATAGGAAAATGATAGAGAATAAATAGAAGCATAGCAGTGTAAGATTCTTACATTATCATCAAGGGGTATGTTTTAGTCAGTTCAGGCTGGTATAATAAATACCATAGACTGAGTGGCTTAAACAATAAACATTTACTTTTCCCAGTTCTGGAGACTGGGAAGTACAAGATCAAGGTGCTGGCCAATTCAATTCTTGGTGAGAGCCCTTTACCTGGTTTGCAGATAACAACTTCTGGCTGTATCTCCATTTGGTGAAGAGAGATCATCTCTCTCATGTCTCTTATTGTAAGAACATTAATCTCATCTGAGGGCTCCACTTAATTTGAGAGACAATCAACTAATTGCCTCTCAAAAACCTCATCTTTAAATACCATCATATGAGGGATTAGGGCTTTCCACCTATGAATTTGGGGGGGGGGATATAAATATTTAGTCCACAGCACAGTATAATATTAATTTAAGCTATATTGTGATAAACTAAAGATGCATATATTAATCTCTAGAGAAAATCTAGACAACAACATAGGAGGTATTAAGATAAAATAGAATACTAAAAAAATTTTCAGTTAATCCAAAAGAAGAAAGAAAAGGAGGAAAAAAACAAAGAATAGAGGGAAGGAATAGAAAATCAAAAGTAAGATAGCTGTCTTAAACCTAACCATCCCAATAATTACATTATGTGTAAATGAACTAACTATTCTAATTAAGAGGCCAAAACTATTAGACTAGAAAAAAAAAATCAAGACCAAATATACACTCTCCACAAGAGATGCATTTAAATATAAATATACACAAAGGTTGGAAATAAAGTGATAGTAAAATATATGCCATGCAAACAATACACATAAGAAAGCTGGACCAATTATATTTAAAATCAGGCAAAAATGCTTCAAGAAAAGGAATAGCAGTAAAAGTGAGGAGGAACATGTCATAATGACAAAAGAATCAAAGAATATTAAATATTTGAAACACACTATCAAACAATTCAAGAACATTAATTGAAACCAAGTAACTGAGACATAAAACATTACAAAAAGCAACTGCAGAATTCACATTCTTTTGAAGTGCACATAGTACATTCACAAGATAGTCCATGTGTTGGGCCAGAAAACAAGCCTTAATTTTGAAGGAATGAAAACATATAGAATATATTTTCTAACTAAAATAGAATCATATTAAAAATCAACAACAAAAGATACCTCTAATATCCCCAAATATTTGAAAATTTGAAAATATAATTCTACATTTAAAAGTCTGTTTTTTGGGTGCACCTAAGTGGCTCAGTCGGTTGGGCATCCAGTTTTGGCTCAAGTCATAATCTCATAGTTTGTGAGTTTGAGCCCCATGTCAGCTCGCTCACGCTCTCTCTCTGTCAAACAAAATAAACATTTAAAAATTTGTTTTTAGGGGCGCCTGGGTGNAATTTGACAATAAACTATTTGTTAAATAAATAAATAAATAAATAAACCTCAGTAAGATTCTGGTTAAAAAAAAAATAAAGTCTGGTTTTTATCTCTTTTTTTCTTTGTTTAGTTGTTTTGTTTCTTAAATTTCACATGAGTAAAATCATTATTATATTATACACCTGAACCCAATATAATGCTGTATGTTAATTATACTGGAATTTTAAAAAATTAAGTAATGTTAAAAAGAAATATAATTCTAGGGGCGCCTGGGTGGCTCAGTTGGTAAAGCATCTGACCTCGGCTCAGGTCATGATCTCACGGTTCGTAGGTTCGAGCCCCGCGTTGGGCTCTGTGCTGACAGCTAGCTCAAAGCCTGAAGTCTGTTTCAGATTCTGTATCTCCCTCTCTCTCTGACCCTACCTTGCTCTCTCTCTCTCTCTGTCAAAAATAAATAAAACATTTTAAAAAATTAAAAAAGAAAAACAACTTGTAAAGAAAAGAAATATAATTCTAAATAAAACATGAATAAAAATACAGAAACTATTTTGACTTGAATGGTAAAGGAAACACAACGTAATAAATTTTGTGGGCTGTAATTAAGGCAGTCTATAAAGAAAAATTTGTATCTTTAGATGTTTACCTTAGACAAGAAGAAATGCTTAAAATCAGTGATCTAAGATTCACTGTAAGAGCTAGAAAAATAAGATTAAATTAAACACAAAGTAAGTAGAATGGAGAAAAAATTAAAGTAATGTAGAAATCAATGGTATATAAAGTGGACAACCAATAGAAAAAATCAACAAAACTGAAACTCACTGGTAAATACCATCAAACATTTGAGAAACAAATAACTACAATTCTCCAATCTTAAACCAATGTTTTCCTAAAATATAAGTGGTCTAAACATCCCAGTTAAAAGGCAGACATTGTCACAGTAGATGGAAATGTAAGACCCAACTATGTACTATCTACAAAAGAACCTTTCAAATATAAAGATCCTGATTAATAGGTTTAAAGTAAATTCATGGAAAAACAGACTATTCAAATATTGCTCATAAAGCTGATGTCTTAGTCTGTTGAGACTCCTATAAAAGAGACCATAGACTGGGTGACTTATAAACAACATAAATTTATCTTGCAATTCTGGAGACAGTGGAGTCTAAGATCAAGGTGCCAGTAGACTCTATATCTAGTAAGGGCCTACTTCTTGGTTTACAGAAGACTGTTTGCTCGCTGTGGTTTTTCAAATGGCAGGGGGGCAAGGAAGTTCTCTGAGGTTTCTTTTCTAAAGGCAGCATCTTATAATCTTTTATAAGGATGGAGCCTTCATGATCTTATCACCTCCCAAAGACTCTAGCTCCAAATACCACCACTCTGGAGATTGTATCAGCATATGAATTTGGGGGACACAAATATTCATGCTGTCATCTGGAATGGTTGCATTAATAGTAGATAAAGTAAAATTTAAAACAAAAAACCTTACCAAGAATAAAGATTAAAAAGTCATAATGATAAAAATGTCAACTCATCAAGGGGTCATAAAAACCCTAAATGAGTATGCAGTTAAATATGAATTTAAAGGAAGCAAAAACTGACAATTTAAGGAGAAATAGATAATTCACAATTATAGTTGAATATTTTAAAACCTATTTCTTAGTGATTGATATGACAAGTGGACAGAAAATCTGTAAGGATGTAGGAAGACTGAATAAAATTGACATTCATAGAATATTCCAACAGAAGAATAGGCATGCTTTTTAAGTAAGCATAGCATATTCATCAAGAAAAACTATATGCTTACTTATAAACCATGTAATAATTCTAAAAGGTTGAAAAAATAAAGCTTATGTTAATTTTCTTGCTTTTTAAAGAAAATGTTTTTAAAGAAGCCTCTTTTAATAGGCTTAAGGAAGACTGCCTCATACCACTTGATGACAAAATGTAACTAAAAACGATGTTATAAATTGGATTTTAAAAATTAGTATTTTATTTTCTCTTCTAGGTTATTTTACAAAACCAAGTGATATCCCACAACATATAAAAGAAAACCTCTCAGTGAGGGAAATGTTTTTAATCAATAAATCCAAAGATAAATGATCAAAACCCAAATGCTGTGAAAACCAGTTACAGGCATTGTGTTCATGTTATATCAAAGGCAATAAATAATAGAAAGCCCTAGAATATTCTTTCAAATAATTAAAATATTTTAAGGAAATTCTACCAGCCATCTCAAAGAAGAGAAGGGTACTGGTGAGCCAAATTCCTTTCTAATCCAAATAGGCTTTATAACTATAACTCAAGGTTGTTTTCATGTTGTACATAGAGCTCTACAAGAAGTATTTTTGTTTAAGGTAGATAATCTATCAAAATAAACCTGGTCAGGCTATGACATGAATACATTTAAGGCTATGTAGGCATACAGCCTGATTTT
The DNA here is from genome assembly GCF_008692635.1 of Crocuta crocuta. Classification (NCBI taxonomy): domain Eukaryota; kingdom Metazoa; phylum Chordata; class Mammalia; order Carnivora; family Hyaenidae; genus Crocuta; species Crocuta crocuta. The sequence continues at coordinate 1,904,349 of NW_027531626.1, read as the reverse complement.
TTTCACTAATCCTATGGTGGTATAGTGCTATTTATGTTTTCTTTAAGTACATATGATTTAGTTTGGCTTGGTTTGGGTTTGGTTTGGTTTTAATGTAGTGCTGACATCTGGTAGGTTTGATATAGGAGAGAATGAGGAGATTCTTAGACGTCCAGGACCAAAGTCAGAGGTATTGATGATCAGAGTACTGATATGTGGTTGTTAAGGAGCCCAGAGAACCAGAAAAAAGTTGGAGGGGTGAAGGAATCAAGACATTGGTACAGAAAGGCAAGGGAATAATATGGGAGCGATGTTTGATAAAAGGCTGAATCAAAGCACAGAGGGCCTTCTAGAACAAGAAAGAGGCTTGGCAATCACTAAAGAATGCAAAAAAAAATTTTTTTTTAAGTACAAATCAGGTCAAGAAAATAAATTCCACAGATCAAGTTCCATGCCCAAAGTAAAAATAGAAAGTAGGTTCTAGCTACTCAGGGAAGGAACTTAGGATGAAAGATGGTAAACCAGACCCAGAAGTGGGAGTTACACAACAATAGAAGTCAAAAAGCCACCTACAGAAGGGTGCCTGGGCGGCTCAGTTGGTTACATGCCTGACTCTTGATTTTGGCTCAGGTCATGATCTCACAGTTCATGGGTTCAAGCTTCACATTGGCTCAGTACTAACTGTATGCAGCCTGTTTGGGATTCTCTCTCTCTTTCTCTCTCTGCCTCTCTCTCTCTACTTTCAAAATAAATAAACTTAAAAAAATTAAAAAAGAGAAATGCCACCCCAAACATCTACATTTTTGCAAGCAAAACCCAAACAAAACAGACTAGCCAAGACTCCAAAGAATGGAATTATTGAGTTCCAATCCTGGAAAACAAATATAATGACTGAGCTGATAAGTATATGCTAGTTATATATGTGAAACTTCACCTAGACCCATATATGGGCAGCCTGGCGAACACGGGAAAGAGCATCAAGATGGGCTTGAAACTGACTCGAGATTCTTCTGAAACATGCAATGTGTCCAGAAACAGAAGCAAGACCTGGCAAAACACAGCAATTAGGTGGACTGCCTCCCCTACAAGGAGCAAGGATGGGTCAAGAAACGACCAGACATTTCTATCACAGAGACTGGCGTTTTCAATGAAATTGAAAGGGACATTAAATTTTATTTATCTTTTTTTATGATTCAACTATTTATAAATATCAGTAGTGCTAAAAATCAGATGTCCTGAAATGCCAAAACAAGAACTACATCAAAGGTAGAAATCACTGCCTGCCAGTCTGATAACCCTCTAAGTATGACCTTAAATACGTAAAAAGCCATATCAATTACTATAACTCTGCCATATAAGGAATAGGTTTTTATGAAATGGATTGATATTGTCTATTTTTCCCCTGGAACAAGAGCCATTAGAAGAACAGTGATTTTCTCCAGATTTTATGAGGAATGTGTTTTCACAGAAGTGTTCAAATTGAAAATCTCTGGAGAGCAAGTGAACATCGTCAAGCCCAACAGACCATGTGAAGGCAGACAGGGATCAAGCACAACTGTTGAGTACAGTCTACACTGGAGTGACAGGGGTGGACCAGGTCATTGCCCACAACCCTGCCTTTGTTATCGTTCTGCTTCTCTAGAAAGCTGACTTCACTGGGAACTCACCTTCCTAGAGCCCAAACAGACAGGGGGAATATGTGCTTAATGTCTAACTGCTTTGCCCCTCCTTTATTACTACCTTTCTTTCTGGGTTCCACTCTTGGCTCCCCTTCCCTAGTTCTGGAAAACTCTCGTTCCTACTCTTCTGGACACCATCCCCCCTCCACTGAGGACAGAAGTATCTTTTGTAAGAGCTTCTTCCCAGAGTTGAATCCTATTACCAAATCCAGGGTAATAATCTCTCTGCTACCTGCTTAGAGACAACACTGACCATTGTCTGGAGTGCCTCCAGTGTCTGTCACTGACCAGAAGCCTTGGTATTGACTGCTGCCCCAGTAGCCATGCACTGCACCCCATCACCAGTCTCAGTCACCTGAATAGCCACAAGCCGATCTCCCTTAACATGTACAGAGCACCCACCCTGCCTCTTTTACAGAGCACATCCCTACTCTAGAATGATTTTTTTCTTCCATTCTCTGAGGTGAGTGTGCACACCCTTAACCTACCCTCTTAATAAGGGTAACAATATGACAAGGAGTGGTTCCTAGTATAAAGGTCCAAAGCCATGGGCTATATGAAAAGAAAGTTACTATGACAACTCATTTGTGATTTCCTGATATCCCAGATATGTTTATTAGGAAAACAGAGATGATACAAGAGAGGCTGGGAATAAATTTTTCCCCTCTACAAACCACTGAGTAAGCATTTCAGAGTGTACAGAGGAGAGCCGAGCTCATTACAGAGTGAGATAGAAACCAGCTACAGTTAATGGTAAAACTAATGAATTAGGAAGTCACTTCCCCATCATTTCTTTCAGGTATAAAATGAAGAAGTTGGGTAACGTCATCTCTGAGGCCTCCTTAAGCTCTAAAATATCTATGGGGGTGCCTGGCTGGTTCAGTGGGTTGGGCGTATGACTTCGGCTCAGGTCATGATCTCACAGTGCGTGGGTTCGAGCCCCGCGTCGGGCTCTGTGCTAACAGCTCAGAGCTTGGAGCCTGCTTCAGTTTCTGTGTCTCCTTCTCTCTCTGCCCCTCCCCTGCTCATGCTCTCACTCTCTCAAAAATAAATAAAAAATAAAAAATAAAAAAATAAAATATCTATGAATCTGCAGAGAACGGATTGATTTAAATTGGCATCTTACATTAAACATACAAAACATACATACATTAAACATACAAAACATACATACATTAAACATACAAAAACTTACTGACAACAGGATGTACTTTTTGTGGATATTGTATAGAATCAGCATAGCTAAAACATGAAGTTTTATTTATTTGTTTATCTATAAATGTTTTTTCTTTATTACTGAGAGAGAGCCAGAGAGCATGGGTGAGTACAAGTGGGGGAGGGGCAGAAAGAGAAAGAGAGACAGAGAATCTAAAGCAGGCTCCAGGGTCTGAGCTGTGAGAGCCAAGCCCAATTCAGGGCTTAAACTCAAGAACTGTAAGATCATGACATGGGCCGAATTCAGACGCTTTAACCAACTGAGCCACCCAGGTGCCCCAAACATGAGGTTTTAAAGAAAGATGGAGGTAGATGCTTAAAGATTGAGAAGCCAAAACTTAAGCTCCATTTGCAGAGGACCCACAAGGTCTGAATAATAAGATACCTGAATCCACAAAGCATTTGACAAATTCAAATTTGTAACCATTTGTTTATTAACCTATTTCCAGAGCCCAAAGTCTGGTGGAGGTTATAAATGCCATATTATATAGAAATGTACTATCATTTAGGAAATGATGTCATAAATCTATGGCCATAAAGCCAACTGAGCTTTATGCCAGCAAGATGTTGTAAGAACACAGTGCTCCATCTCCCTGGTCATAACTGAATGGGCCCAATTTCAAGCCATTCATGTTTTTAGGAACATACTTTTCCCTTTCAAAATGTCTTTAATAGTTATGAGTGACTTGTTTTCGATATAAACACCTAATGTGTTTTTCTATCAGATTTGTTCATTATGGAATAACGCACATCAGTTTCATGCATAATTTGCACTTTTATAGCTGAACCATCAAGAAGAAACATTATATTACATGTTGATTCACGAAGCAAGGGAAAAAATCATTTTTCATTCAGGTTCAGGTCCATGTTTATCAGGCCAGCAAGAACTGAGAATTCTGAACAGATAGCACACTACTTCCCCCAATGGGTCATCTGCTCCCCACAAGTGTCCACTCCCGCCTGCTGCCTGCTGCATAGGACAGAATCGCTAGGCATTGGAAGTTGATTCTCTGCTTGTAAGAGCAGAAGCTGCACTCTAAAACAGGGGTCGGCAAATGATGACCTTCCAGCCATATGCCTTCCACTCTTGTTCCTGTACGGCTCCTGAGATAAGAAGGGTTATTACATTTTTAAACAGTTGACAGAAAGCAATAAAAAGAAAAATATATCAAAATATGTGAGAATTACGTGAAATTCAAGTTCCGGTGTCCAGTAAATGGAAGTGTGGGAAACAGCCAGGCACACTTTTTTCCATATTGTCTATGGCAGCTTAATGCTGTAACATAAAGTCAAAATGTTACAACAGAAACCATACAGCCCGCAAGCTGTATTTACTATCTGGCCCATCAGAGAAAAAGTTTGCCAACCTCTGCCCTGAAACATCTAGGAAACTGCCTTGTTGCTTTATGGACAGCAACAGTATTCTACTCCGTAGATGCAAATGTCTTGTTTCTCGTGCCTAATGCAAAGTCAAATCCCAAAGTCAACCCTCTGCTTTAACACTAAAGTCCTCCACAAAAATACTTTCATGTTTCTTTCTGTAACTTCTGCCACAGGTTTTCAGGCTCAGTTACTTGCTTAAAATCAACGTCTCTGCTTTTCTCCCTGTTTCCTTCCTTGCAGGGAGCCTATCACCCCAATTACCCTGTTTAATCCTCTCTGTTCTTCTCTGTCCCTAAACCCAACCAGATTTCTTCATAGTGCTTACTGCAGTGAGGGTTTATTTTCTATCCATCTGCCTCTCCCACTAGAGAGTAAACTCAGTGAGGCTGGGGTCTTTTGCATTCCATTCACCACATGCAGTGTTCTTTTAAAAGTATCTAGTACACTTAGCACTAAACGGAAATTGCTTACCAAATTCTAAAACACTAACTGAATGAATGAATGAATGAATGAGCGAGCAAATAAGTTAAGGCTAAAAGAACCAGGCAGAACAAAAGTTTTAAAGGGATTTTGTGAAAGCACACTTTTTTTCTCCCCCCAGAAAAGATCTACTGTATCTGAACACTCAGGCTACTACTCACAGAATACTATGCTCAGTCCGTTACCTCCTGTGGCTGCTAGAGCAAATTACCACAAAATGAGTGACTTGAAACAAAGAAGTATCCTCCCACAGTTCTGGAGGCCAGAATCTGAAGTCAAGACATCGATAGGGCCACACTCTTTCTAGAATATCTAGGGGAGATTTAATTCTTTGTCTCTTCAAGCTTCTGGTGGTTACTTGCACTGGTTTGCTTGTGGGTGCAGCGCTTCAGTCTCTGTTTCTGTCTTCATATGGCCTCCTCTTCTGTGTGTCTGTCTTTTCCTCTTCCGTCTCTTCTAAGGACACTTGCCATTGGATTTAGAACATCCAGGTTAACCTAGGATGATCTCATCTCAGGATCCTTAACTTAGTTAGATCTTCAAAGACCTTTTGCAAATGAGGTCACAGTCACGGATTCCAAGGGTTAGGACATTGACTTCTCTTTTGGAAGATATTATTCAATTCGTTACATTTAGCACCAGGATATTAGTACATTTATGATTTCATTTACATTCTCCAAAAGTCTTCACAGTTACTACCATTTCTCAGATAAGAAAACACTAATCATATAGTGAAAAGCCTACCATTTGAAACTAAGTCGTCAGAAGTTAAGACCATGCCCTTAACCACTACAGAATTTTACTGTCTACAAAGCCAACTGGGCCACTTCCTGAATTGCCTAATTTGCAGGTGGAATATACCAGAGTCCCAAGCCACCACAAAACTCTTTCATTTCCTTCACCTACTTATATATCCAGATGATCCATCTGGAAAGCAAAATAAGAGGCAATTTTGCAAGTTACCAGGAAACTCCCAGTTGTCCTCAGGGCTAATCTGACGCTATGAACACCTTCTCTAAAATGAAGTTCCTGTTTCTCTTAGTGAATTTTGCTAAATGCTTCCTGATGTTCATGGCAAATTAAATTCACTCTGTATCTACCAATGTTGAGCAGCATGTATAAGAAATTCTAAAGAGAGTATTTTCTTTACTTCACTCCAGTGAATCTAAAAACATATGAATTACTTTTTTTTTTTTTTAATTTGGATGCAAATGACACTGAGGCATCTCACATGGCCACAAGGAAGTAGGAATTCTTCTCTGGTCACTTTGAATTAGAACATGCTAGTGACCCTGGAGGGACTATAAACTGTGGGCATTTCTCCAAACACTTTCAAATTGCTTGGCTCAAAACTCACATAAAGTTAGTTCCTTGTGAAAATCCACCTCCTAGTGGCATGAGAGAATTAACGTACTTCCAAAAGTAAACAAGTCGCTCTTTTCTGCAGCTAAATCAGAACCATTTATATATCATGCCAACTCAAAGGGAAAATATAGTCAAGGAAATGGAGGGGTCAAAAGCCAACCATCTGGAAATTTATGTCAGTTTTTAATGCTTAGGCTCCTTTACCGCAAACAAATATCACACTTTAATACCTCTGCCCAATAAAGGAAAACCTTCAACTTGTGAGCTTGTGGAAAAAGCTGAATGAAAAAGCCACATTCATGTAAGAGTCAAAACCTATCCTGAACTGTGGTGAATAAAAAGGCTTCTATGGTATGTCTTTTACCTCTGCTGGAGCTGGGACTCAGACTGATACTATAGATAGGAAACTGACAATGATTGAGCAACTTCTCCTTACCTGACTGTTCCATAGTTTTTTATATCACTGATCCTTTACCATCACCCTTGAAAATAGCCAAAATGCCTTCATTTAGAGTTGAGGACACTGAGGCTCAGAAAACCTAATGATTTACCAAATGTCAAGCAGTTAATTAGCAATGACTTTGGATAAACCAAAGAGATTCCCAAATGCCAGGCTTACCTAAATCAACTTTTTTTCCCATGTCCTGCCAGCATATTATAAACATATGCTTTTAAAATAATGACTCACTAAGTCTTGCAATCAAGTTATTAAAGCATTCTGGTAAGTCTGCAAATGTCATGCTGTTTTTGCTAAAGATGACCAGGATATGACATTGTCTCCTCCTATTATGCCCAGCCAGCAGACTGACTGTCAAATACCCACTGCTGTGATCTGTTTAGCAAGGTCAGCTGCTTGATTGCTATGAATAATTGGATGCCATTAATAATGGTCAGCTCCAGGATATAAGAAAGTGGTCAAGCGTGATAATTGTATTTTGAATTCCAGCAGATTATTTCCTGGGGAGCAGGAAGACAACCACTATATGGAATACAGTTTTCCTAAGGACAACAGAGATAACTGTTTCCCTAGAGGAGAAGGGGACAAACTAAGGACTCTCTTAATAACATGTGTGACCACCTCTGAAAAGAAATATGGAAGTCAACTTTGTGTAAGATGTGGTCAGATGAGGCCTGACCATTACTAAACATCTTCAGCAGTTAACTTCCTTATTCCTTCATTCAGATTATCACTAGAGCTTTATATATTGGTGGGGTGGGGTGTCACTGTCTAAATTTGGAAGCACCAGTGAGGTCAGATCAATGGCCACTTAGGAAATCTAATCCAGTTGATAGTCATTTGAAAGGTCAAGCATAAATCTTCTGCTGTTTAATGTGTATTAAATGTCCAAAAATACATTAAAGGCTGTGACTACTGCAGAATAATGGTACAGAACAACATTATTATCTTTTCTAAAAAAGCTTGTCAAAGGAATAAAAGCTTTTAAAAAACCTTCCAGAACATAATAATAAAAAATGAGAAACTAAAGAGATTGGAAAAAGTCACATTCTATAATCATGTGAGAAGGAGAAGCTGAAAACAATCTTAGAGAAAGATAATAGACAAGGGTTTGGGTGTTAAATAAAAAGCAAAAAAAAAATCATAGAAAAATATAATAACTCAATAACAATAAGGCATGCTTTACTTCAACACCCATCAGCTATTGGTTTCAGACTTCAATAAAGAAACTTCCTTCCACTGGCCAGCCATGCTAGCAAACAAAATTAAACTTAAAACTTACTGTAGCAGAAGTGAAGGAAAAACAATGGAAACAGCTTGAAACCATAAGTATTCAGCACATGTTTCTCATCAGCTTTTCCGTTATCTGGAACTGCTACAATATGGACCATTGGATCATTTTTTTCAAGGGTATTCAGTGTTTTGATCAATTCTGAAATGAAAAGATAAACAAATGGATTTTAGACACAATATAAAAGCCAAAACTATAAAACTTTCATTAAAAAAGTAGCGTAAGTTCTCATGACTTTGGGTGAGGCAATGGTTTCTTGGATATGATACCAAAAAGACAGGTAACAAAAGAAAAAATGTATAAATTGACTACGTCAAACTTAAAATCTTTTGTGCAGCAAATGATACCATCAAGAAAGTGAAAAGACAAACCAAAGAATGGGAGAAAATATTTGCAAACCATATATATGATGAAAGATTCACATCTCAATAAAAATAGCCAAAAGGCAGAAACAACGCAAATGTCCATTACCTGATGATGGATAAATAACATGTGGTATTCCCATACAAAGGACTATTACTGAGCCATAAAAAGGAAAGAAGTACTGACATATGCTACAATACATTTGACTCTTAAAAACTATATAGGTGAAAGAAGTCAGTCAAAAAGGCCAAGATTGTACAAATTCTTTTATAGAAATGTCCAGAATAAGGAAACTTACAGAGACAGACAGTAAGTTAGGGATTGCTTAGGGCTAGGGAAAAGAGACACAAGGAAAAGGGGGATTTAGTACTAATGGGTATAAGGTTTCTTTCAGGGGGTATGAACCTGAATTAGTTCATGCAGGTGGCTGTGTAACTCTATGAACATACTAAAAAAATCTAGTTGTACACTTCAAATGAAGATGAATTGTAGGCATGTGAGTTATATCTCAGCAAATTCAAAGCTATTTTAAAAAATAATCAAAACAAAGAAAAATACCAATAGGTATAGGCTTTTTCCCTAGTGACAAAATCATTTTATTTTCAGACTGGGGATCCAGAAGGGGAGAAAAACTTGCATGAGCCCAACAATGAGCCTGCAACCAAGCAGGATCCCTAAGATTTCTGCCTCAGTGCCACTGCAAAATGTCTTACACTTTATGGTCTGTCTTTCTTGGGGGAAGGGGAGGGGATCTTTTCCTCTCAGTGACAATAGCCTTACTGGCTGATGTATTTATCCAGGAGAATTGCCATCAGCTAATGTAACCAGAGGACACCATAACCTACAGGAAGCAGGCAATATCAGTCTAGCAAGGGTCTGCTTTCTTAGATAACAGTAAAGAACTTCTAAGGGATCCCCAAACTTGAGCAAGGTCTAACTAGCTCTCTGAAAGAAGCATCAGACGGAAGCATGTAAGATTTTTAGGCATGAGAAAGTTATTTGATTAGGTGATGGTCAGTTTACAGAAATAAAGACCCAGTCCTCCTTATTCGATGGCTCAGTTGGTTAAGCATCCAACTCTTGGTTTTGGCTCAGGTCATGTCTCAAAGTTCCTGAGGTCAAGCTTGAGATTCTCTCTCTCTCTCTCTCTCTCTCTCTCTCTCAATAAATAAAGAAGCTTAAAAAAAAAAAAGGAAAGAAGGATCCAGAACCCAGATTTCTCTACCTTGCCACCTTGGTATGCCTCACAGGCTAAGCAAGAGGCTGAAACCAGAGTATGGAGGGTCAAAATTTTTACTTTTTCCCTTAAATTAGTGTTTTTTCCCTTTAAGTTTAAACCACCCTTAAGCCCACAGAAGCCAGGGCAGCAAAAGAGGAAGGAAAGATCCTCATCCCAGTTGCAATATTTTCAGCCTTTGAGGATTTTATTTTAAAATCAGAAGATAAGACAATGCCTTAGATATCAATGGCTTCCTCATTTGCAAAATGGAGAAAGAGAACACCACTTACTTACAGAAGTCCATGGAAATGTAGTACATGCCCAAGTAAGAAAGCGTATCAGAGAAGTGTGTGTGTGTGTGTGTGTGTGTGTGTGTGTGTGTGTGTGTGTGTGTATGAGAGAGAGACATAGAGACAGAGAGGTGGGGAGGTAGTGAGGGGGTTCAGGGAGAAATAAGGCTGACCATCAGAACCAAAGAGGATTTTAAAAGTTTTCTAGAACATATCAGAAATAACACAAAAGTGCTTTATGCTTGAAGAGAAAGCATACAACAAATGGAGGAATGGGAAGTTTAGGAGACCTCACTATCATGAGAACTCACTATCATGCTCCAGGCTTAAGAAGAAATTTAATAATTACAGCTTTCAGGATTTTTTTGCTCTTATGCCAGTTATTTTATTTGTAATAAATTTTTCAATTCTCAAGTTCCTATTGTCCTTGTTTTCTTTTACTTCTACTTGAATTATTTTTATTTCTTTTCATAAAATAAAAATGTATCTTGAAGAGAACACTAACAAGCCTTGAGATAGTCAATTAACCAAGTAACGTATCCATGCCAATTTTCCAACCACTACAAATTCTCCCACACATGAGGAGAAAAGGTGAGAACAGAGGTCAACAGTATATACAGCTCCATGTTTTATTCATCTTTCCAGAATGGTGGGAATATTAACTAATTACCTTACACTATGCCTCTGCAGGATAAAGAAAAGTAATCCAGCTGTGCCCTACTTTAAGAAAAACTAAAAATGACTTATAAAGATCAAAATCTATTGAAAATGTAAACAATAAAACAGAAAACATATTCATAGAAGGATATGAGATTAGGTAACATTTTAAAAAGAATGCTTGAGTACATTTAAAATATGACTTCATTTCTAAAATTTGAATTACTCTTTTACCAAAACCCATTATTAAAAATTCCAATTTATAAAGACAGATGCATTAGGGGGTTAATTTTTAAATTCATAAAAAGATCTCCTTAAATAGCATGCCACCTCCACCTCCCACCTCTATATACTAAAAATACGATTTGATTTGCCAGCAGTTGATCAGATGTAAAATCAGGGAAACACAGCAATTGGTAGAGCTATATATGCCTGTATTTGTCTTGCTATTTCTGTGGGTAAATAGGAAAATTGAAGGTCTGAGCACTTAAATAGTCATTCTGAGATTAAAGTTTATAATTATGTTCTCCCTGTTCCTTATTATAAAATATCTATCTATATAATACTAATACACAAATAGACACAAGTTATACATACTAATGGAAGAAGCAAAGAAACATGACACCAAGGGTAGATAGTTCCAAAATTATTTCATCTTAGTTTTTGCCTGTATTTTATTTGCTTTAACAATACAAAGACAGGCATTTGAAATCTAATTTTTCATGCACATAAACTGAAGTTCAGTAACATTAAACGGAATGCCTATGAGAAGTAGACCTAGGAATAAAATCCCAACACATGCTATAATCTGAGCGGAATTCTTGAGAAAATATCATGGAGGGTGACAAAAGGCAATTATCAGATTTTAAGTGATCAAAGCAAAATTAAAGATTTTAAGGGTAGGGCACTCTATGCTGATGCTTTTCAAACAAATAAATTTCATTTTAAAATGGAATCTTTTGGGGCGCCTGGATGGCTCAGTCAGTTAAGCCTCCAACTTCAGCTCAGGTCATGATCTCAGTTTGTGACTTTCAGCTCTTTGTTGGACTCTTCACTGACAGTGTGGAGCCTGCTTCAGATTTTCTCTCTCTCTCTCTCTCTCTGTCTTTCTGTGTCTCTCTCTCAAAATTAAATAAAACATTAAGCATGTTTTTTGGGGACACCTGAATGGCTCAGTTAGTGAAGCGTCCAACTTAGGCTCAGATCATGATCTCAGCATTTCATGAGTTTGAGCCCTGTGTCAGGCTCTGAGCTGTCAGCTGTCAGCTCACAGCCTGGAGCCTGCTTCAGATTCTGTGTCTCCCTCTCTCTCTGCCCCTCCCCTCCCAAAAAGAAATAAACATTTAAAAAAAAATTTTTTTAATGGACCTCTGGGGTAACTGGGTAGCTCAGTTGGTTAAACATCTGACTCTTGATTTTGACTCAGCTCATGATCTCGTGGTTCATCGGTTTGAGCCCTGTGTCGGGCCCAGCACTGACAGTGCAGAGCCTGCTTGGGATCCAGTCTCTCTTTTCCTGTCTCTCTCTGCCCTACCCATGCTTCCCTATTCTCTCTCTCTCTCTCTCTCTCTCTCTCAAAATAAATAAACTGTAAAAAAACAAGTGGGACCTCTAGAGGTGTCTGAGTGACTCAGTCAGTTAAGCATCTGACTCTTGATTTCAGGTCTTGATCTCAGGGTCATGAGTTCAAGCCCTGCATTGGGCTACACACTGGGCATGAAGCCTACTTAAAAAAATAATAAAAATAAAGTAAATAATAAAATAAAATAAAATAGAACCTCAAAAAATACCTATACCTCTAGAATTCCTTTGATCATCCTGAAACTGACTTTTTACAAGGACTTAAAGAAGAATTTATTGGCCCGTTCACATTTCTGCTTTTGTAGGCAAAACACTTAACAACAGACTTCCACTGTCTATTCTACAAGGCCCCAGCTACTGCATAGCCCCCTAGGAGATCATGGGCGGGCATTCAGAAACTTGTGCAAGCATCATCAGCTTCCAAAACAATCTTTAAAATACTACTCAAGGAAAGAAATGCATAATATAAATTCCACTAAGATGGATCATCTAAAGTCCAGAGAACTTGACCCTTATAGCAATAGAATTGGATGTCTAACCAACAGGAAACCAATGTAACCAAATAAAACTGAATATATGACTGTATTCCAGATAATTCCACAGCAGTCAAACACTGAGTTTCATATAAGAGTCTAATCTAAGAAGTTTATCTTATTAATGCTCTCCTTGTCTAGTAATCAAGTCTGACAAGTCCATGTAAAAGGGAATATATTTTTTGATGAAAGAAGAGCATGGGACTAAATAACACAAGTAGATAAAATTGTTTCTAACAACCTATTTAAAGATTCCATTAAGTAATGCTGGTTAGTTTTGAGTCCTAATAATGGAGTTACATAGGAGTTCCACATGAATATAAAACGATTAAAAACAATAATCTCAGACAATGAGTATTAAAGCTGGTTATGCTAGTGGAAAACAGACAAGGGACCTTTCTTTGGTGGAACGGAAACACTGAGACTGAATATACATACGGGGTTTTCTGTGAGAAGGAAGCTATGGATGAATAGATATTTAAAAAACAAAACAGTGCTGTGAATAGGGCAGCCATCCGTGTGATTTTTGTCAAGACAAATGGGCTGATTAAAGCTGTTAGATATTGTGATAATACAAAAGGGGAGCCGGTGAGAAGATTCACTAGGCTCAAATGAATAATAAAACTGAAAATGAACAAAGATTATAACATCACTTCAACAAATGGAGCTAATAATAATGCTCTTTGTGTCCATAGCACTTTTATCTTAACAGTTCAGAGCATTTCACAGAATCACTGAATCATGACTTCTACAGTTGAAAGCAACCAAAAAGATAATCTACTCCAAACACATATCCTGGCTTCTGTCTGTTCTACATCTCCCACATACAATCACACAACCTATTTGATCCCGCAAGTAATTTCATTTCCTCCTGAGTACACCGTGTCAGATCCAAATTAACAAAAATCCAGAATATTTCCATTTATCATTTTCTTTGCATTGAAGCATTTAGGAAAGTTTCTCATCATGCAGGGCTGGGAACAGGTAAGAGGAATTGACAAAATGTTGTGAGGCAGAAACAGGAAAGTGGTAACTGACTTTGCAGATCATAGAAAGTTTGAAACCTAGGTCTATTGGATATTAGAGGACTGGGAGTGAAAAGAAAGACTCTTTGCACCTCAGGATTCTGGAAATGCTCAGGAATTGTGATAGCTCTGAAAATGGGTACCGATGGTGGTTATCAACACATGAGGAAGGCAGGGAGGAATGCTTAAACTCTGTACAGAGAGAACCCAGGTCTCTAGAACCTTTTTTCCATCTTGCATAGCCAAACAACCGCATTCAGAACGACACTGAGTCCCTACAATGTGCCAGGTATTGTTCTGGGAACTGTGGCTGTGGAAGTTCACAAAAACCCCAGCTCTCAGAAAGCTTAGATGTTGGAGAAACGCTGTGTAGATGATAGATAGATAGATAGATAGATAGATAGATAGATAGATAGGCAGACAGACAGACATATAGATAGAAAAGAAAGAAGAAAGGAAGATATAAAGAGGGAAAGAAAGAAGTAATAAAGCAAATAAGTAATAAAGTAATGTCAGATAGAGATACATAACAGGCAAAAAAAATAATAATAAAGCAGGGATAGTAGACACGAAGGCAAAGGGAAAGGAGGTAGTTGAACTAAGGTGGTCAGAAAAGACTTTCCTGAGGGTGACAGTAGGGCAACAATCTGAGGAAGCTGAGGTGAGTATCTGAGGAAATTTTCAGACAGTGGGAAGAGTAAATGGAAAGGCCTGAAGGAGGAGTAAGTGACTTGATTGGGTGTCACTGCAGAGTTCTGACAGAGAAGTGTAATATGCCCTGACTTACAATGGTTAGGGTATTCCCATTTAAAAAAATCATACTTATGGGAAACATGGTTGGCTCAGTGGGTTAAGCATCCAACTCTTAGTCTTGGTTCAGGTCATGATCTCACAGTTGATAGCATCAAGCCCCACACTGGGCTCTGCACTGACAGCATGGAGCCTGCTTGGCATTCTCTCTCTCCCTCTCTCTCTGTTCCTCTCCCGCTCATTCTCTATCTCTCAAAATAAATAAATTTAAAAGAAATCATTTTAAAAAATCAGACTTAATGCCATAGAAACCCATCAGTAAAAAAGCCCCATCTAACACACATAGAGTTTGTGTCTTTGTCAGTTTGGGCTGCTATAAAACACCATAGATAGGGTGGCTTAAACAACAGGAATTTATTTCTCATTGTTCTAGAAGCTGGAGAGTCAAGGTGCTAGCTGACACCTCTTGGTTTGCATATGGATGCCTTCTTCCGGACTCCTCACATAGCAAAGACAGAAAAAGGATGAGAAGCCTCTCTGGTGTCTCTTCTTATCAGGGCACTAATGTCACCTTGAAAGCTCCATCCTCATAATCTCATAATCTCCCTAAGGCCCCATCTCTAAATAACATCTTATTGGAGATTAAGGCTTCAACATATGAGTTGGAGGTGGGGATGGAAGGACACAAAAGTGTACTCCATAGCAACTTCCAGTTGGCCTTTCAACCCCTCATTCTAAAATATGGACACCCATAGATCATCAAACATTTTTTAAAAAGGCTTTTAGATGAACAAGATGAACTAAAATAGATAAACCAGAAAAAAGAATCTTAGAATAGGATTAATCCAATGACCAAAACCAAACCTACAAAATTCAAAATACATTACATAAAAGAATCAAACTATAACATCTATGAAAGAATAGGATGCTCCAATAAAGGGACAAGGTGTTTCCTGCAAATAAAAAATGAGAGGCAAAAGTTATAAAAAAAGTTATAGTTCTGTAAATTCCTACATTTGAAAAAATTCTCTAGCAAGTTAAAAAAAAAAAGGAATGCAAAATAACAGAGGACTAATAAGAAAAAATTAATCATTCAGTCCAGGAGATCTAGCACTTAACTAAAAGCAAGGAAAACAGAGAGGAAAAAATATCAAACAAATGATAGAAGTTATAGCTTCTATCAGGTGTTAAGGACTAAGTTTCCATATTGAAAAGGCTCTTGACTGCCAATGAACTGAATGGAAAAAGAGGTGTGGGGAGGGAGAAAAGAGCTGGAAGTCTTCTTCCACAGGAGAAAGTCAACAAACAGTTAAAGTTGAATACTGAAACACCATGAAATAGCAGTAGGTAAGGTGTGCTATTTGAAAATCACATGGTAAATACCAAGAGAAACAGTAAGCAGGAAGCAGATCACCCATTCTGGCTTTACCTTTGCACTTATCCTATTTCCTCAAGTATATTTTAAACTTTACAGAAAGAACTCAGGACTCAAGTGTAACTACCAATTTGGGGGTGGGTAGGTTACCCACCTAATCTCTCTACTTCAGAGACCTCCTAGGCCAGAAATTCTTAACTCTTACCATATATAGCAATCTAGGCCTTCCTAAAGAAGGAAGCAATGTCTTAAATACACAACCTAACCTTACACCTTAAGGAGCTACAAAAAGAATAGCAAATAAAGCCCAAAACCAACAGAAGGAGGGAAATAATAAACATTAGAGCAGAAATCAATGATGCCAAAATTTTTAAAAAAATGAGAAAGAACAGATCAATGAAATCAGGAGCTGATTCTTTGAAAGAATTAACAAAATTGATAAACCTCTAGCCAGATTTATCAAAAGGAAAAGGAAAGGACCCAAATAGAAAAAAATTATGAATGAAAGAGGAAAGATCACAATCAACAACACAAACAATAATAAGAGAATATTGTAACAATTATATGCCAACAAATTGGCTAATCTACAAGAAATGGACAAGTTCCTAGAAACACACACACCATTAACACTGAAAACAAGAAAAAATAGAAAATTTGAACAGACCCATAACCATTAAAGAAATTGAACCAGTAATCAAAAATCTCCTGAGATCAGTAAATAGAATATATGGCAACTGTGACCTTGAATGTTTAAAAAAAAGGTTTGTTTTTACTAACATCTGACTGAAATTTAGCATGTTATTTCATTATGAGTAAGCCGAAAAAAAAAAACCCACAATGAAATCAATAGTACCTGTTACTCTGTCACCAACAGAAATCATAGATATTTTATATCATATTACAGTTGGCCCAGATACCTTAAATATGTTCATGCCACTTTAATATAATGAAATTATTAGACCCATCACTAGATTTTATTTACTTAGCACGTTACTTAATACGTTAATTAAAAACACGTATACTGCCATCTCATGTTCGTTTCTTAATATGGAAATAGCATATTTCAATATAATTGGGTTTCTTTGTAGCTTTATATATCTCAATTTATAATTCACCTTCCTTCCGAGATCAATATGGTACATAAGGGCACAAGGTACCAAAAGAGCAAGAGGAAGAAGAAGGAGAAAGAGATTAGCTGGCTAGAAGCTATCTTCAGGGCTGATGGACTATAGGGTACATTGCACAGGACCATTGTATATATAGTTCTATGAAAGAAAGGACATTCAGATATTTACCATGATGGTCCTCATACAATAGAACTCAATTAATTCTGTGCTGCTACCAGGAACCAGAGATCTCTAGTAGAGGGCTATGCCACCCAATGTAGCCAACTTCCAGAGAGGGGAGCTGTCAAGGCTTGGGCTCTCACCATCATGGACAGATGAACAGACAGGCACAAATGAGCATATCTTGTCACTTTCCCCAATCCTTGCCATCATATGCTCCATTGTTCATTTGCTACTTCTACATATTAAATTAGAATTATGTCCTCCATGTCCTCAAAGCCTGCTACCATCTACAACACTACTTGACTGCCTCTCACTTCCCTTTTTTTTTTTTCTTCACCCTGTCCCCATTACTCGTCTGATCTCCCAGTTTCCTTCCTTTTACTTCTGGTTTCTTATTCTCCCTGCTTCAGCCATAAGTGATGATTACAGGCCTCAGCTATTCTGTGGGAGCAAGCTACATTAACATCTACAGATGTCGCCAAACCACACCAGCTGTCCTGAAACAGGTGTCATCAGAGGACAGAGATGAGGTGAAGCAGGTGGAGATGGCATAGCCCCTTCTGGAATCCTCTGGTGGGTGAGTCTGGCTCCTAGCAACTATCTCAGGCACAGTAAATAGCTGTTAGCCCCCTGTTCATATGCCATCTTCAGGTCTTCCATCATAGCTTTTAAATTCTGATAACTATAGGAGTTTACAGGCATACAATGAATTCAGTGCCCAGAAAATATAATTGAAACAAGCTGAATTTGAATAGAGAAAAGAGCACCTATTGAAGGAAAACATAAACTGCCTCCCTTATTAGAAGGGAAGAAAGAAGGGTGGATGGAGGAGGGAAGGAAAGTGGTAAGTCAGAAAGGAAGCTGCAAATCACTCCTCATTAGAACATTCTCCAGATTATCTGAACAATGGAGAAGCAAGATAGGCAATGACAGACAAGTGGTCCAAGTTTCTTTACACATTAGACAAGAGTTAGCTACAAGCAAAGCCTAAGTAGGTCTGTATTTCTACAAATACTCTAATCTGGTACAGCAGCTCTTCAAAAACCAATTTTAAATTGACTACTCCACAGAATACGTTGCCTCCTTCTGCTTCATAGGAAGATACTCATGGTGNCCTAAGCGAAAGTCGGACGCTTAACCGACTAAGCCACCCAGGCGCCCCTAAAACTTTTTAAAAAAGTGTTATATGTACCCCACAAAATGATTTACAAATGCCAATTAGATCTTGTTATTCTCCTACATAATACCTTCTAAGAAAGTCACCTTGTACTTAAAATAAATGCCAATATCCTTTCCCCACTGTACCAGACCTCCTGTGATCTGGCCCCTGTTCACTCCTCCCATCTTGTCTTGGCCACTTCCCCCCTCTTGCTTATGGCATCTAGCCATACTGGCCTTTCTGTTCCGCAAACAAATTACACTTCCCCACCTTTGATTTTACTATTCTTCTGTGTGGACTATCCAATTCCCCAATTTTTCCACCATTAACCACGTCTATAATGGTTCATTTTATGTGTCAATTTGACTGGGATAAGGGACAATCAGAGAGCTGGTAGACTATTATTTCTGTGTGCCTGTGAGAATGTTCTAGGAGGAGGTTAGCATTTGAATCAGCAGACTAAAGAACATCTACACCAATGCAAGTGGGCATCATGCAATCCACTGAGGGCCTGAATAGAACAAAAAGGCAGAGGAAGGGTAAATTTGCTCTCTTATTGGAGCCAGTATATCCATATTCTCTTAACTTTTTGACATCACCACTCTTGGTTCTGAGGCCTTGGACTGGACCTTACACCACTGGTTCCTCTGGTTGTCAAATCTTTGGTTTCTACTAGAATTACATCATCATTTTACTTTCCTGGGCCAGCAGGGTGCAGATGGAAAACTGTGGGACTTTACAGCCTCCATAATCATGTGAGCCAATCCTTCATAATACATCTCCTTTCTCTTTCTCTCTCTCCTTTTCTTTCTCTTTCTTTCTCTCTTCCTTCCTTCCTTCCTTTTCTTCCTTTCCTTTCTTTCTTTTCTTTCTATCCATCTACCCATCCATCCTCCCATCCATTGTATGGGTTCTATTTTTCTGGAAAACCCTAACACATTCTCATCATTCAGGTTTTAGCTTATATGTCACAATACTAAAGAGGTCTTCCCTGCAGCACCAAATTAACGCTACCCCACTCCCAGGCCCCCTCTATCCTATTACCTTACATCACTTTCTTCAGAGCACTAATCTTGCATTAAATTCTTATTTCTTTGCTTATCTTCCTCTGTCTTCTTCATATGAGCCAGGACTTTATCATCAGTATTTCCCACTACCATTACAAGAGCACCCAGCACAGAATAGGCATAAAATACATATTTGTGTGGATTGAATTAATGTTAAATGACTGTACTTGCTTAGAATGAGTCAGTAGTGCACCCTATTTGCCAAGTTGTGATGGCTGGAGCTTAAACCTGACCTGACAGGTCAGCACACAAGCACTCACAGCCCTAGAAGGAATCTCCTTTCTAGAGCTACAGCATGCCAGTAACAAAATAATTTATTTCCTACCATTTAGTTAGGATCATCAGCCAAACCCACCTACTATGGAGGCTGGGTGGGGACAAATACAATAGATTTATATTGTCAATTATAGTATGATAGATACATTTTATAGGAAAAATAACACTATTGCCATTTTATATACTAAGAATCAGCAGGTAACAGAACAAATGTGACTTTTGAAGTCAGGCAGACTTAGGTTCACACCCCAACTCTTCTATCTCTGCTACAGACTGAACTGGTCCCCCCCCACCCCACCCCCCCTGCCCAGCCAAATTCATATGTTGAAGCCCTAATCATCCCCAGTATAACTGTATTTGGAGACAGGACCTTTAAGGAGGTAATTAAGGCTAAGTAAGGACAAAAGAGTGAAGCCACAATCCAACAGGACTTGTGTCTTTATAAGAAGAGAGACACCAGAGCTCTTCCCACCCCCCCATGCACAAACAGAGGAAAAGTCATATGAGGACACGGTGGAAAGGCAGCTGTCCGCAAGCCAAGAAAAGATGCCTCACCAGAAACCAGTGCTGCTGCCACCTTGCTCTTGGACTTTCATCCTCCAGAACTGTGGGAAAACAAGTTTTGGTTATGTGAGCCACCCAGGTTGTGGTCCAAAGAGACTATTCCAACCTACATCAGGGTTATCTTGCATACGTTATTAAACACTCTGAGCTCAAAAGTCTCTAAAACCAGGAAAGCAAACCTGTTTGCAGGATCGTTGTGAGGCCTATGGTTAGTTTTATGGAGCGTTTAAAAATAGGTACTCACTGTGACCACCAGCATGTGAATCACCTACTGATTACTGTAGATACTTATCTCTAGTAAACCAACTGAGTAACCAGCTAGGAAACTAGAATGGTTCATCAACATGATAAAGGACACAAACTTCACTGGTAAAAGTAAATTTGCTACAAAATAAATAAATGAGAAGGTGGCTTTTAAATTCTGACTAATTGATTTGCCTCTACAGACATATCATGTGGGATACTCAAGAAATAAAATAAATTATCTTGTAATAAATACCCAGTAACTATCTGAATACCAGTGTTACTTTTTTATAGTATTATTCCCTTAGGTAATTCACCTCTATGGGCTTCAATGTTCTGAAAAAAGGAGAAAGTTGGCTTAGATAAGATTTTTTTTGTTTATTCATTTATTTATTTATTTATTTAGAGAGCGAGCAACCAGGGGAGGGACAGAGAGAGAGGGAGACAGAGAATCCCAAGCAGGCTCTGCACTGTCATCAGGGAGTCCAATGCAGGGCTCGAACTCATGAGATCATGACTTGAGGTGAAACCAAGAGTTGTACGCTTAACCAGCAGAGCCACTCAGACACCCCTGGTCCACATTATTTTAAAGGCCCTTCTAGCTCTGAGTCTAGAGTTCTATGGGTCACTCTTTTTTGAAAGATAAGGCAATGGACACACTCTGCACTTATCTGTGTCAAGGATATTTCCATTAGAAGACACAGATCTGTAAAGATTCATCTATCCCCTCTCCTACCTGACCCCCACAAATTCCACCTTCTGATTTGTCTGTCACACACTTTTATAGGTTAGCCACCCAGAGTTAGCAGTGCAGCCTGGAGCAATGATATCAGACAATGTCTTTAAATATCCCTAGTATTTTAGTCTCTCAGTAACACCACCTGTTCTAAAACTCTGGCTTGGAAGGTGACATTAACATGTAACTCTTGGGCTTGTGTTTATTCTCTGGTGGGAAACCTAAACTGTCAGTGCTGATAACCATCTTTGGTGGCTCAGATCATCATCGCTGCACCAGAAAATCTGTTTTGATATAATTGAGCCCGCCCCTAAACACATCGTGCATTCAAGATGTGCATTGTGTTGGGTCTCAGTGGTGCACGCGAAGAGCCTTAGTGCCTGGGAAAGGCTTAGGGGGCTTAGGGGCTTACATCTGGATTCTGAGTGCATGACAAAAGAGAAGGGCTGGATTTGCAGGGTGTGTTCACTACAATACCCCAAAGGATGTGTTTTTCTCTTTTTTAAAAGAAGAGGGTTTTAACTAGGTATTTTATTTTTTCCTGAAATGTTTGAACTTGCATGTGAAGCATTCGGTCAGACAAGGAAAGGATTTATGTCCCTTCTGATAAAACAGGATTGTGTTCTATGCCCTGCGGAACTCTCCACAGTTTTCTCTTGATGTGGTCTCAAGTCAAGAGTGTGACAACATGAAAAAGCACATTTGGTCACTAACACTTTCCTATTGCTGAAGCTTCCAATTGCATGTCCAAAATAGTTCCTCATATTTATTTTGTGCACTTTTCTTAAATCATTTCATTTTACCTCAAATAAAAATATCACAATATTGAAACAACATTGAAATTGAATACTGTAATCCTTGTCATGTATCTGTATAGTTCATATGTTGTTCATTGAGAACATGCAAATTTTATTTCCTCTTTTACAAAATGATACCATTCACTAGATACTCTCTTCTTTTGAATGACTTTAAAGCAAGGGAAACAATTCATAGGCATGAAAATCTAACTATAGGCATATACTTACACATATATATTATACATACACATACATATATAGATATATAAAAGACATCAAAGTGAGTTATATTACTGAAAGTAATGCTGTTCATTGTACAAAACATTAAACAAAATAGAAAAGTATAAAATAAAAAATAAAACTTTATTCTCTTCCCCACTTTCTGTTTCAACTCTCCAGTAATAACTAGCATAAGTAATTTTTTGTATATCCTTCTAGAATTTTTTCTAAACAAATACCAATGTGTGTATATGTGTATGTACAAGCACACATATATATGTACATATGCATGTATGTATGTATACACATACTATACATATCTTTCCTTATTAAAGTAGTGTCAATAACCATGCTAGAAGCCAATCATACAAACGGATTTTGGGGGAACCCAGAAAAAAGGCCCTACCATTGTTATATCATGGCTGAATTTTCTCACAGGAAAAAAAAATTGTACATAATAATAGAAGATGTAGTAATAATGAAAATAAAAACAATAATAATAGAAGATACTCACTATTTTAGTATTTACTATTTACCAGTCTAGTAAATAGTAGACTATTTACTATTTACCAGTCTAGTGCCTAGCAGGGACCACACTTACTACATCTATCATCTCATTAAAACCTTACAATAACCCTGAGTTACATGCTATCCAGGTGTTTTAGATAAAGAACAAAAGTTTAATAACTTGTCCAACATCAAACAATTAATTAATGACCAATGCAGGAGTGCAGAGACAACAATCTTGATTACTATACCTTTTTGTTAGATTTGTAACCTTAAAAACAAAATATAAATATGGGAAGAGCAGAAAATAAACTACTTGCTAGTATAAAGGCAGAATAAAACAGTGTTTGGCCCACATAGACATTTAATAAATATATTCCAAAAAATAAGTCCTTTTATAAGTTATACCATACAATTCCCAAGCATTCTCCCCAAGGAGCAGCAGTGTGTCAAATTTTTCAGCTTTGAAGACTAACCAATATTCATCAACTTTGGTGAATCCCCCTTTATAACTGGCCCTTTCACTCCAACTCATATTTCCCTTTCTTCATTCCCTCCCACATCTCCTCATTCCTTGAGCTAAGAAATGCCAGCAACCCTTGTTAACTTTCTTTCCCCATGCCGCCATCTTGTCCAGCTCTCCTTTGCAGGGAAATCAAGTTACAAATCCTTCTCTCTCTCCACACCACCTCAGGCTCCCTCATTGTCAACCCTCATCCCCACCCACATTCCTATCCCTCACCAGCTCATTAAATATACTTCAACATGGCTCCATCCCATCTGCTTGGTGATCTGAAAAGGTAAATCTGTATAGAAATTCAGGGCTGCTAAGGCGTCACTCATTCCTGAAACAGGAGGCATTCATTACTTTTGCATTTTTAAGTAGGCTCCTGAGATAACATTTAGTTCAGCTCCAAAATGTAAATAATTTGGAAGTCATCAATCCAGGCCTTGCAACAAGACTTTTTTTTTTTTCCTCACAGGAAAGAAATGGGAATTATGTGATAAGAGAGAGGTGTCTGCTAATGCTATAATGATAATCATTTTTTAGTATGTAAGTATACCAAATCAAAACATTGTATGTTAAACTTACACAATGTTATATGCCAATTATACCTCAAAAGAGCTGAGGGGAGGGGTGCCTGGGTGGCTCAGTGGGTTGAGCATCTGACTTCAGCTCAGATCATGATCTCATGGTCCGTGAGTTCGAGCCGAGGGACAGGCTCTGCACTGCCAGCTCAGAGCCTGGAATCTGCTTCTCATTCTGTGTCTCCCTCTCTCTCTGCCCCTCTCCTGCTCATGCCCTTTCTCTGTCTCTAAAAACTGAATAAACATAAAAAAATTTTTTTAAATAAAGCTAAGGGGGAAAGTATGCAAACTGACAATCAGCAACTCTTCTTTGCTCTTCAGACATCATAGGGTAAACTGCCACCCCAAGTCTGGAGAAACAGACACATCTAGAGAGATGCAACATCTGACATTAGTTTACCTGGGGCAGAAGTTTCTGGATGCCATAAGTGGTAGGACCATTTACTTGACTGGTGATATTGATAAACTTCTGGAGGCTCAGTGGGGCTAGCACGAGAGTGGAAAGTTCCTGGGGGACATAAAAATAAGGATCATTCCCTACTTTCAAGGGCTTTCCTTCCAGGAACTCACAAGTTCTCATGGTGAAGATCCAATAAAGGTCACCTTGGGGGAAGGGAAGAGTATCCACTGTGAAGCCATTCCAGATTCTTTTCTATAATAAAAGCCTACTCTCCAGAGGGAAAGACTTGGTGGGAGAGCAAAAGACACTGAAACCTTCCTTGTCCCTTCTGGGAGAAGAAAATCCCTCCCTAGTCCAGCCTCTTTCTATCAAGTAAAGAAGAGGTATGGGGCGGAATCTATAGTCAGCTGGAGACAGGGCTTCAAGGAAATAGGTATGAAACACTGTAGACAGGAAAAGGAGTAGGGGGCAGGAAGGATGAGGGAAATGCTATAATCATAGAGAGGGACCTAGATGCTTGTGCAAGCCACACCTTTAAGGCACAGGCCCATTGAAAAACTGACACTTTATCAGAAGTTTATAGAATGGTCCCTCTTCCCCACATGCTACCACCACACCAACAAGCCTCCAGTATGAAAACAGTGTATGGGAACTAAAAGAGCTGGCATACACAGCCTCTTTCTCAGAGTCAGTACAGGCAGAAGGCCCAAAGCCAACAGAGGAGATAAAAGAAGGACACCAGATGAATTAGAAGCCTCTGTTACCTATAATCACAAGAAATATTAAACATGGCCCAACTCCTAGCCAGACTGACACAAACTCTCACACTTAAAGACCTATTTACCTCATAACCATTACCCGTACAACAAATCGAGCTTTCAACCAAAGTTTACCAAGTATGAAAAAAAAAATAAGAAAAAATACACTTTGAAAAGCCAAAGCAACAAAGGGGCTCCAATATGACACAAATGTTAGAATTACTGAATAAGGACTTCAAAATAACTATGGTTAATATGTTAAAAACTCTAATAGAAAAGGCAAACAACCAAATAGAGCAGAAGAAAATTTTGAAGTAATAATGACCAAGAACTTTCCAAAATTAATGACAGACACCAAACCTCTCCCTAGAGAAGTTCCATGATGAAGGGAAATGACCTACTTGTGTGTCCTTACCTTCCTCACACAAATCTCATGGCCCCTGGTAATTAAACTGGTTTTAGTGGGAGGAGGAAAGGTGGTCGTATTAGTTTCTCATGACTGCTCTAACAAATTACCATAAACTTGGGCGCATAAAATAACACACACATATTATAGTCCGAGAAGTCAGAAGTCTAAAATCAGACAGGCCTGGTTCGTGCTATAGACTCTTGGGGAGAATCTGTTGCTTTGCCTTTTCTAGCATCTGGGGGCTTCCTGCATTCCTTCTGGAACCACTACAGCCTCTAGCTTCTGTCCTATTAGAAATAAGTCCATCCACCCAATCAAAGGAGGGATGCAGAGACAGGAAGCACACTGAAGCAGGGCTTTAATTAATGTTCTTGCAAAAGTGGGTGTCTGACGGACAGGCAAACTGGGGGTGGTTACAGCAGAAAATTTATCTCCTAGCATGCAAGTCCCTCCCCTGGTTCCTCATTGGCTGAGTACTACAGAGGTTACAGCCTTACCTGGATATTGCCTAAGCCCATATAAGCCAAAAAGTAGTCTGATTGGAACAAACGTACATTCCCTAAGGTGAGGCAGAGAATTTCAGTCACTCCTCCCTTTGTTCTTCAGCACATGTTCATTGCAAAGCCCATGAAAATAAGCCCATGAAATGGAGAGGGGAAGAAGAAGCATGAAGTGAAATATCTTGGAATTCCATTGTGCGTGTGTGTGTGTGTGTGTGTGTGTTGGGGAGGGGGGTTCATACATATTTCTAATAGGTTGTAAACCTATTGTTAGCTGGCACAGCTTTTATTTGATATTTCTGAAAATGAATCATCTCCCTTACTTCTCATATGTCCCCACAGCTCCTACTTCTCTTCTGTAGTCAAACCCCTCTCTCTCTCTCTCTCAATCTCTCTCTCTAAGGACATGTGTGATTACATTCTCCCCTGACTAATCCAGGATAATTTCCCCATCTCAAGATCCTTACTTTAATCATACCTGAGAAGTTCCTTCTTCCATAGAAGGGAACATTCACAGGTTCCAGAAATTAGTACCCGGATATATTTAGAGGCCATTATTCACCCTACAAATGTACCCCTTTGAGGTCTGGAGCAGGGAAAATAAAATGACAATACGCTTAAATGGATCTGGGATTCAGACACAGGACTGAAGATTATTATGAAGCTTGATTCAGAGCTTCACATTAGTTCTCTCTCCAAGGAGCTCTAAGACAAAATTTACTCAAAGCCTTCTAGTGAGACAAGCTGCACACATAAGAAATGTTGATAAACGCTTGCCTCCTTTGTTTTACAAAATAAAAGTCAGCTGTCATAGCCCTCTTTAATTCTGACAAGTTGTACAGACACTAATTGTAAAACAGACGTTGTCTTACAAATTTCCAATAAGAACTCCTAGGCAGGGCTTTGATTATCTTCCAACTTGAAGGTTTATTTTTGAAAAGGGAGAAAAAATATAGTTTATTTTTCCAAGGAGGTTGGCATGGTTTGCATTCTTTCAATGAAACAATGAAATTCATGACCTTTTAAGAATTTATTTTAGAGTATGAAGATGTCTTTGACATACATTCCTGTCACCTTAGGCGACAGGCTCTGGTATTATTAGAAAGAGGCCTGAGAAAAACTAAGCAAAGGTGGTTTGTTTGTACTGGGGAGAGTAGAGTAATGGGAACTGGCTGGGGTATATATAGATGGAAATGACATTTATAACATTTTTAACAAACAGTACCATTGGCACCAACCAGTAAGAATGAATGCCAGCTGAAAACAAGGCTTACGTCCTTACCGCACATATCTCTTGCTATTGGCCCTGAACATGCAGCAAAATTATCATGAGGAAATAAACATATTAGTTCTCTTGGTTCAGTATTCTTATATTTCTGGACTTCCTTTGGGTACTACAGTTTATATAATTACTCTAAACAATTTTTTTAAATCACATTCAAGGGGACAGGGAATAAGAAATCTCCCAAAACAGCAACTGCAAAGAGGCAAAGCTTCCCTTTGGAGGTAGCGATGGAGATGGTAATAGGAATTGGGGTTCTGAGCATCAGGGCAGCTAGCAGCTGGGTCCTGTCTAATGGGAATAAAGGGTCTTCTCATCTACCTTTTCTAAACTGTAGATCTCTCCTCTCATTTGACCACTTTTTCCCTTCCCTCCTTCCCTCCCTCCTGCTCCCCCTCCTTCTTTTCCTTCTTCTTCTGCTACTACTACTACTACTACTACTAAGGCTATGACTACTACTACTTCTCCTCCTCCTTCTTCTCCCCCTCCTCCTTCTTCTCTCTCTCTCTCCCTCCCTCCTTCTCCCTCCATTCCTCTCTCTCTCTCTCTGACACACACACACACACACACACACACACACACACACACACACACACCTCTCTCTTCCAGGTCTTCATTCACTCGGCACATCTTCAACTCTATTTCCTAGCTGGATGATTTCAAATTTATTATCCCAGTGGAATACTTCCCTCCAACATGAGTTCCATTTTGGAAATGTCCTACCTTTGCATAAAGGCACTTTCACATATTCCCTCAAATAGATTCTTGTAAAGCTATCTTATTGTAACCCTTGAAGTTGACATTAAAAACTACGTTTCCCAAGGTACCTGGGTGGCTTGGTCGGTGAAGCAACTGACTCTTGATTTGGGCTCAGGTCATGATCTCATGGCTCACGAGATTGAGACCCACACTGGGCTTGGCACTGACAGTGCTGAGCCTGCTTGGGATTCTCTCTCTCCCTCCCTCTCTCTGCTCTCCTACGCACATGTGCTCTCTCTATCTCTATTAAAATAAATAAATAAACTTAAAAAACAACTATATTCCTCTTTATGGAGACAGGAGGCTAGGACTCTGCTCTCTTCTTTTCCTGCTTGACTGCCAGAAGAAGCTGCCATTGTGCCTTTTTTGTAATAACCCAGTTAAATGATTTGGCTGATGCAGAGAACAAAGAAAATAAATGGAAAAAATATTAGCAACTGATTTTTTAAATGACTTAGCAAATCAGTTTAAAATTACTAATTCAAAATATTCATGTGGACAAATTAAAATGTTAAAGTCTGGGGCGCCTGGGTGGGTCAGTCAGTTGAGCATCCAACTTTGGCTCAGGTCATGATCTCACGGTTTGTGGGTTCGAGTCCCGTGTCAGGCTCTGTGCTGACAGCTCAGAGCCTAGGGCCTGCTTTGGATTCTGTGTCTCCCTCTCTCTCTCTGACCCTCTCCTGCTCACACTGTCTCTCTCTCTCTCAGAAATAAATTTTTAAAAAAGTTTAAAAATTTTTTTAAAAATAAAACAATAAAATGTTATAGGGCTTGTGATGAAAAATTGGCGTTTCAATATATACCATCTCACCAGCTGCCCACTTCATGACATTAGCTCAGGCTACAGCTCCAATCCCATGAGCATTCAGAGTTAATGACACCGTCACTATGTGGCCTGGGATAACAGGACAGTGGCACGGCTAATAATAAATGAAGTTAGGCCTTAGCTAATTGACAGATGAAAGATGAATTGGAAGTTTTAGAGCATTCTGCAAACTTGGCCAGACCAATCTAAAGCAACAACAAAGTTCTCAGAAATCAATAGTTTTCATCCTTTACCTTCCAGACTTTTGGTTGCTTGCTTCTAGAAGTGCTACTTCTAGAAGCTTCTCTCCTGTAGAATGCCAACTCACATGTAACGAATGAGACTAGCCAGGTCTTTGTGCCCTAAGTGGTACCTCCAACCACCTGGGGAAGCTGACAGGGGCAACATGGACTTCCAGCTCAGTTCCCAAGCGTCCAGCCTGCATCGCATGACCCAACATGCTGCCACTAAAACCTGGCACAGAAAGAGAAACTTCTTTCTGTGCCAGATGCCAGGTCGAGCCTCATATTGGCAAGCAGCATGTGCTTCAATTGGCTTGGTCTTCTCGGAGGCAGATTGTTCAAGTCACAGAGGGAGTGTTGCTTTTATGACAGACCCAAATGAGCTACAGGGCCTGCCCAACCAATGCATTTAAAGTAGGGGGAGTGCCAGGTGAGACTTCTGTGGCATAAGTAATGGGAAAAGCCATGGGGCCCTAAGTCTTGGAACACACCCAGGCAACCATAAAACAAAGAACTTCTTAAACTAAAATATTATACAGATGCATTATCATAGTTTATTCCTTATCTTCAAAAAGACTAAAAAGTGAAACAGAACGTTATCACCAGAAGTTAATATTGGCATCTGTGGGTGCTCCATGGTATGGTCATGAGTTACTAAATAATTATAGATGCATATGATCATATGGCAATTGGTAAAATTTAATAAGTATCAATAACTACCTCAAACTTTTTACAAATTAATCCTCCTAAAACCCTGTTACATGATAACTGGTTTTGAACTCATTTTAGAGATGAAGAGGCTGATGTCTGAAGGTCACATAGCTAATGATAGACTTTGTATTTTTAACCTCTACACAATACTGCCTCTTAACCATGTTCAACTTCTCAGAAAAATAGAATACTAAATGTCATAAAAATATAGAAAGACTGCAGCTGTTTTTGCTCATTTTCAGGCAGCTTAATGCACTCAATACTTTTCAAAGATGATAGCTACTTATATCTACTAAGGACATTGCTATCCCTAGATTGTTTATCCCTAGAAAAACATATTAATTTATATGTTGCAGTTGGAAATTATCTTAAGTACCTTTCCAAAACATTCCTGTAAGTACAAATTAAGTCTGTTATTCTCAACCCACTTGTTGCCTTCCTGTTCAAGAACTGCAGACATGCTGAGAACAATATTTGTCCCATGCTTTCTATTCATAGGTTAGAAAACCCAATCCCGTCCCCACTGACTGATCTTATTATTCTCATATACAACAGAAGGGAAACATCCTCATTCTCTGGGCACTTTCCTTATGTGATTTCTGATCTGTGTGGATAGGAAAAGATGTGTGCAGAATTGCAATAGTCTAATTTCCATTTGCCTTCATTTTCCCAGTTCCATTTTCTAGCTCATCTCTGCCTTAGATCTTTGTTCTAATTTAGCCAGGCTGATAGACAAATATTCCAGAGTGGAAGAAGAAGAAACATAGATAAGGAAGCCTTTATTTAAAGGAGATGGTAAAGAAAAAGAAAGTAGCCACTAGCTCAACATTCTGGGAGTGTTAAGATAGTTTTAAATAAAATTTCTCTAGAATGAGAGTAAAAAGAAACAAAGTGAATCGTCATCATCATAAAAACTAACAGGTGTGAAGGATTACCATATGCTGAATGTTCTAGATAGACTATCTCTCTAAATGCCCAAAACCTGTAAATTTGATATGATTATCTCATTTTGGCTGGTGAGATTCCTTCACAACTCTTCTGACTCTGTAGCATGTAGCCTATCCTCTGAAGGTCTTTAGGCAGACCTCTTTTACTGCATTTATCACAGCATGGAGTGATTCATTATTTGTTTAACATTTATAATCTGAATACACTGTGAAATCCTTTAAAACAGGAACTGGACTTTCTTTACATCTTTCTCCCAGATCTTTTCAGAATTCCAGCCCATGGTGAGTGCCCAGTTAATTCCTTGCAAGTGCATACATTAAAGTTAGAGGAAGAGAAATACAGGAAACACAGAATTTCATTTGAGGAGCTTTTGAATTATGAACAGTCTGTTCTGTGGTAACGAGAGAATTATGGCCCTAAAACACCTCCTGTTCCTAAATAAACCTGGAGTATTAAAATACTTGCATTCTCAAAAACTGTGTCTGAATATATTTAACTTCTGGCTCACCAATTTGTCCCTGGGACCGAGCACACAGTAGGGACTTAATGTACTGTGCTTTCAAATGAATGTCAGAAAGGGACTGAGGGAGAGAGGGCTGATATATTTCACTTATCTAGCCGGAGTGTTTTTTCATAGTTACAGAAGCAAAATGTCTCTGAGTGACTGCCTTTGCTACATCTAGATGTGGCCCACATTGAGGTTCCTCCCTTCCTATCTCCAAGCCACCCATCAGGATAGCTTCTTCTGCTTTCTCACCAGTCAATGTCGTGAAAAGCAAAGTACAGACCCATTCAAAGGGAGCACTCAACAGCTCCACCATACCCCTCCTAGAGGAGTAATAACAATTTCCAAGCAGGTTCAAGTTATAACCTATGCTGGTCCTCAGAATACAAATTGTTTTCCTTGACTGTTCAATTTTCTTGTAGCCAATTTTCATTATGAAAACTGGACTTACAAGAATGATGCTTGTATTACCTATTATTCCACACAATAACAAAGTGCAGACTTCGTCCTTCAATCTGACACCATGTTAGGTCCTTTGCACTGATGTTATATCCTATAAGGTAGAGGTAAAGGATTTACTCCCTCTCTTAGGAGGTCAGTGAGCTTGGGCTGGAGTCTATGTTCTAGGCATAGAGTGACTAAAGGAAAGATCCTGAGACTCTTTTTTGTGGGAACTGAAATATGCCAGAAGAGGAACAAAGAGTAACAAAGCCTCAATCACTAGCAATTGGCTACAGTACACAAATATTAGAAATAGGAGAAATCTTTCCAAGGGCTCTACATGACAAAAACAAACAAACAAACAACAACAACAAAAAACCTGGCAGTAAGGAGGTTACAATGTTGTTTTTCTTGATCACTGTATGCAGCCAGGGGAATCTTGATGTTCTCAAATTAAATAGATTGACTTTTCAGGTTTTATCCAGGTGATGATGTAGCTTACATCATCCACACTCTTTTTCATCCTGGCTAGATAAGGTGAATTGATGACATTAGCAGAGCTTTCAGAATTCATCAAACCCCCTGGATTAAAAGTCAAAAATCAATATTTTTAGGCAATAATTTTTCTAGATTTGAAGTCTGAGGCAGCTCCCTTTCTGAATTAGAACAGGAAGGAGTCAATGGACAATAAGTCTATGATGTGCAAGCTTAACCAAGCTGTGTGGAGCTGAGCTGATTAACTGACCTCGTTGTAAGAAAACACCAGATAGAGTTAATTTGTTCAAATAAAGCCAATAAGCACTGATATAGAGTTCTCTTTAATACAACATATAAGTCACAATATAATTTTGTGGTGTATACAAATATTTGTACACAATTCTTATCTGAGCAACACTATAAAGTATATGAACTACAATGGGCATATGAGGATCTGGCTAAAAGTCATTCTTATCAAACCAATTTTATAGTTTAATAACATCTTTACTAACAAATGAGTATAGTTAAAGAATCATTATAGAAATAGGCACTTTCCAAGAAGAGAGAAAGTGTTAATAGGGTCTAAGTTGCAGATTACCTTGTATTTAAATAAACAGGTACGACAAATATATAACCAACTTTATGATAGCTGAATTTAAAGGCTGATCAAGTAACACTTGCAAGAGATCACTGATTCTCTCTCATAAGGACGGCTAGAGAGAGGTGGAGCAATTGTAGATTTTGTACTGTGTACCAGGCCCTGCTATGTACTTGTCATCTAAAGTAAACCTCACATGCAGAATGGTTTCATCATTCAACTATATTGCACAGATATGTAAGTACTTAACATGTGCTGGGCACCATTTAAAACACTGAAAATTCAACAGTGAATATAAAGACAAGATCTCTGCTCTCATAGATACCTGTCAAACCAGTAAGCAAATAAGGTATTATGAATTTTCTATAGTAATAAATGCTACAAAGACAACAAAAGACTAAAAGAAAATAGAAATTGGCCAGGTTTTATCCAGAGTGGTGTTAGGTTGCCTATATAATCCACCCTCTTTTCTATGCCAGTCACATAAGGTGAGTTGATGACACTGGCAAAATCCTTCAGAATTCACTGAGATCCCTGGGTTGACAGTCAAAATCAGCCACGTTAAATAATGATTTTCCAGATCTGGGAGTCTGAGGCAGCTCCCTTTCTGAATTAAAACAGGATAGGGTTGGAACAGATAAAAAAACAGATACAGAGGGGAAATGCTACATTATTAGGATTTTCAAAAAATGCCTCTGAAACTCACATTCGTGTTGAGGGAAGATGGATAAGGGTCTAGCTGATGCAAAAACTTTAGCAAAACAGCATCTGAAGCAGAGAGATAGTGACAGAATGAGTGAATGGGAGAAGAGCAAGGGATGAGCGTGGTGAGCTAGTCAGAAGCTGATAACTGGGATCTTTGGGTACATGGGAAAGCATTCGGACTGCTTTTCAGGTGCAAGGGTAATATACCTAATAGTGTTAAGCAGGTTAGTAACATACCATACATCAGAAGAAGCACTTTAGGGCAAGGGAAGAAATGTTTTTCTAGCACTAAGAACACTAAGAAGTCATAAGATACCACCAGTATACAGGAAGTTCTTGCTCTCCACATAAGAGTTGGCTGATTTAGTTTTGATGCCTTTTCTTCACACACACACACACACACACACACACACACTCATAACACACAGTCACACACACACAGCTACAAGGATTCCATCATAGCACCCAGCTCCCTCCTTTTTATGGGCTTGAAGGCTCAGCAACACTACTTTATTGCACCTCTGGAAAAATTGTGTGTAAGATTTCTCCTGGCTCAAACAGAAAGGTTCTTAAAATGCGTTAGTTGATTTGATTCCCGTAGGCTATGCCTTCCATTTCAGGGAAGACATTATGTCCTCTTCAAGCCTGACCTTCTACCTCATGATATCCTTTGAGGGGAGGGGAAACTTGGCTTAAAGACAAATACACAATGTAACAAATTTCGTTTTTGATAATCCTTAAAATAACACTGTTCTGAGTCCCATGAGAAAAACAAAGTTAAATATTAACATGCTCCCTGGGCTCTAGAGTTGTGGAATATAAGTATTACTACTTGGTACTAATCAGTTTGTCATAGGGTACACAGGCACTTGTGAGAAACATTTTTCAGATCCTTCTTTACTGAGATCCAAAAATTACACTGTTGTTCTAATACATGCCGTACAAGAGTCACATTTTATTCCATATATACTTTAGCAAAATATCACTACATAGTAGTGATAATAAGTGATACCTCAGAATCACATTCTTATTTCTTGTCATTTTTCACTTGATTTTTTTACCCAATTTAAAATTCATTACTGACATTAATTAAAGCTAAAGTATTCAGCAACTCTGGAAACATCTGCAAAATGAAATGGTGCATTTGTATTTTTAGAGCAGTTTTCTCTGAATTTCAGACTTTGAGTATGGTAGATTTCAGAAGTGACAGTAGCTAACACCATATTCATTTTTCAAAGCAAGACTGCATTTCAAACAGAGTGTTTGCATTCTTCAAGATACGGCTAGTGTTAACGTGGGTCATATAAAGAGAGAGAATTAATGCAGAATTACAGAACTGGGCATTTAAAATTAGGAACATCAGATAAGATGTAGACTATGTAATTCCTGAAACCGTATCCCACATTTAGGAAATGAGACTAACGGTGCCATTTAGAGGTGGAGTCCAACAAGTTTAACAGGCTGAGGATATAAAGGTCAGCATCCCAAAGAAGATTCTTCATTGATTAAATCCTATGAGAAGGAGCAGAAATCTGTAGTGTGGAGGAACTACTATCTTTAGACAGATTGGCACTTCAGTTTTGCTCCACCAAGGAAGGGTACTTTTCCCAAAGACTTTTCCTCCTAAATCCAACCTCCTAGTTTAGTGTATATATGCTCAGTAAAGAAATTTTTTGTTGTAGAAGTAAGCTTCTTAAGTCACAAATGACTTAATAGAATAATACCAAATTGTCTAAACTGAAAATTGTGCATTTCCTTCCTGTAGAAGCATTTGACCATCCAGATGCTTAAAATGGAGTCCTACATGAATGAAAGACTGGCCTAGAAGATTGCAAAGGCTCCTCCTCAATCAACCGTTCCAAGAATATGGATCAACACCTGCATTCTTTGTGAAGTGCCGGAAGTCTCACTACCATTTAAATCCCAGCTCAAATTACTTTAGAGCCTTTATCATTAACAACAGCAACAAGAACAGTGTCATTTAAATATGCTGAGTTGTTTCCAAACTCTAAAAGAAATCATTTGCTTTTACTGCCCGGTATACAATGCTTATTTCTTTTCTATTCATTTTCCAGTCCTGCTTCTCAAATACGCGTGCTCTGTTCTTCCCAGTACTTTTTGAGATGTGTCTTACATACTCCTGGTCATGTCATTGAGAATACCACTGTTCATGACCTACATCTCTTCTCCACCTTCATCTTCCTATCACATTTGATACCAGGGACTCCTCATCTACCTTTTCTTTACTTAGAACAATCTAAGTTCATGAAGAGGGTGTTTCCGGATTAGTTTAATATTTGGATGTATGGTTAGAGTAAAGTAGATTGCCGCCTCTAATTGGGGAGCCCTCATCCAATCAAATGAAGACCTGAATAGAGCAAGAAGCTGAGTAAAATGGAACATTTATGGCCTGTTTAAGCTGGAACATTGGCCTTCTCCTGCCCATGAACTCAAACCTACACAATTGGTTCTCCTGGGTCTCCAGCTTGGGAGTGCTTAACATCCATAACTGTGTGAACCAATTTCTTATAATAAACCTCTCTGTCTCTCACTCTCCCTTTCCCTCTCTCCCTCCGTGTGTGTGTGTGTGCGCGCGCGCGTGCACGCATGCATGCATGTTATCCTTTCGGTTCTATTTCTCTAGAGAACCCTAATACACTTCTTTCTCTTGACTAAAAAGCCACTCAAGAGCAAAAACCATTCCCTGTGATTCTCTGCCTTCTTTTCCCATGTGTAGCATCATGCTTTGCATGCTGTAGGTATTGTATAAATGTTGTTAAATGAATCCTCAGAGAAAGGAAATCCACTGCTGAAATCCCTTACTAAGAATGTGATGTATTAGCATAAGCAATATTGCTTGCCATGCCCATAAGAGCTTCCAGCAAGCCAGGGGATTTCCTGTGGACAAATAATTTGAGTGGCCCTGGTCACAATGAAGAAGAGGAAGGGGAAAGTCTTTTCTCTCAGCAGAAGGCTGCTGAGTCAGTTCCCCTAAGGAGGCTTCCCCTGTGTTTGCAATCACTTCAGTATTTCTAAAATGGCTAGGAAAGATGCAAAGGAGTAAAAACCAAATTGCCAGTCATCAAATCAGAATCAGAGAGAAAACTAAAGAGCTGGAGTTCCTGAGACTTTATAGATTATTCTATTCAAAGAATAAAAACTTCATTTTTTTTTTAAAGTACAAAAATGATGAAGGGAGAAGGAGACCAAGAATGGCGAGTACAGCCTGGGTAGAGGCTCACTTCAGAAACTATTTAAAAACCTACAGGCCTTGGTCAAAAGGAATAAAAAGAAACCAGGCATGTTAATCTCTAGAGACAGCCTTGCTAAGGTATGTAACACTTCTCTCTCCATAAATACTGGAAACAGGATTTTTCAGCCATAGCCTAGGCCATTTCTCAGTCCAGTCTTTAGAGTTCAAGGACAAGTAGGTAGCCAGCAGACAAGAAGGTGCCCACTGCCTGACCCCGACACAATCAAAATTGTTATTCATGCAACTGATTCAAAACCCAGGCTCTCAAACAACCTTCAGAGTGAGCCTGACCTGACCTCACTGCGACTCTGGAGAATTTTCCATTCCCATTTCCAAAAACAATGCCATTGACCTCTATAAACAATAAGCAACTGGGATTCCAGGTTTAAAAAGAAACATCGAAACATCCTGGTACAAGTGCTAAACCTCTTGCTTCTTGGGAAATCAACCTAAAACTTAAATATAACCTGGAATTGGCACAGAGCATGTTTACAGTTTGAATGTCAACTGAATCTCTCCAAGTCTCACAGGTTCTTATCTCCAAAGCAG
Organism: Crocuta crocuta; assembly: GCF_008692635.1. Classification (NCBI taxonomy): domain Eukaryota; kingdom Metazoa; phylum Chordata; class Mammalia; order Carnivora; family Hyaenidae; genus Crocuta; species Crocuta crocuta. Next base: position 1,867,419 of record NW_027531626.1, on the reverse strand, counting down.
TAAGCTCCAGTGGCTGTAGCTCTGTAAGCATGTGCATGTCTCAATGGTCAGATTGTCTCCTGTGAAAATGTTACATCAGTAAGTGAGACCAACTGCCTATTTGTTTTCAGGTTATGGAGCCATCAGGTAGCCTGAATACACACACATACTTTCAAGTGAATTAGTATGCCTGTTTTCCAACATTTTTAACATTTCACTGAAAATGGATTAAAATCTGATTGAGTATTGTCAATCTCAAAATCAAAGTCAAAATAAAGATCCAAAGAATTGAAAACTCTGTTAACTGCTTCATGTAAAGGGTTCAACTGTTTAGTATAAAACTGCCTATTACTTTAAATTAATCTATCCATTTAATTCAAAAAGAATCACTAGAAATAGTATCTCTGCATAGACACATACAGGTTTGTGCTGCCTCAACACCAAAGATGTACCCCACTGGTTGGAAAGGGTTAAACATCCAGTTAGTACTAGGTACAGACTTGAGCACCAAGCCACAGGAAAGAATACCAATATGTACCTTGGGTCCCTATGATGCCAGGGCATGGTCCCAAGATGGGGCATGATTCTGTTCCAGCAGGAGTGTATACGGAGCACACAGAAAGACACAATGTCTGAGTGCTGACAAGCTCAATTGAAAATATGTACTCAGAAAACCAAATCTCCAGCTCAAAAGTTAATGTGGAGCTGACCACCATAGAAGATAAATTCTAAGGTTAAGTGTCTGGCAGATTCAAGAATGGACATTAGCAGCTAAGTGTAAATATGTGCCCGAAATTGCTATGGCACATGGGGCTGACAAAGCACGTTTTTAACAATGTGAATAGCATTTGGATAGATTTGTTTGGTTGGAAAGCCCAGGCTTTAAAAAAGTATAACTGGATAAAAACAACAAAAAACTAGGCCTGCCATAACTTTAACCTTCAAGTGTTAACTATGTACTATCCTAAAGTTAAAATACACTCCGGCCAAAACAATTTTTAAAAAGAGCAGCACTCTCCACAATAGCTAAAACATGGAAAGAGCCTAAGTGTCCATCAACAGATGAATGGATCAAGAAGATGTGGTTTATCTATACCATGGAATACTACATGGCAATGAGAAACAATGAAATCTGGCCATGTGTAGCAACATGGATGGACCTTGAGGGTGTTATGCTGAGCGAAATAAGTCAGGCAGAGAAGGACAAATATCATATGTTTGCACGTATAGGAGGATTAGGAGGAACTTGACAGAGGAACAAGGGGGAGAAGAAGGGCAGAAATGGTGGGGGAAAGGGAGAGAAGCAAACCATGAGAGACTCTTGAATGCTGACAAAAACTGAGGACTGATGGATGTGGGGGGAGGGGGGGATGGGCATGGAGGAGGACACTTGTGGGGATGAGCACTGAGTGTTATGTGGAAACTAATTTGACAATAAACTATTAAAAAAAAAAACTGAATGTCACACACACACACAAAAAGAATAAAGTGTCATTACCTTTCTTTGGTGATCACAAAAAAAAAAAAAGAGGACAAAGGTGAAGGACTCAGATTTCTCAATTTCAAAACTTACTACAATGCTACAGTAATCCAGACAGTGTAGTACTAGCATAATAGTTATGTAGATCAATGGGCTAGAATTGAGAGCCCAGAAATAAACCCTCATATTTATGGTCAATTGATTTTTCTTTCCAAAATGCCAAGAAAATTCAATGGCAAAAAGAATAATCTGTTCAACAAATAATGAAAGAAGAACTGGACATTCACATGCAAAATATGAGGTGGACACTTACCTCACACCATACACAAAACCAACTCAAAATGGATCTTCAACTAAAATATAAGATTTAAAACTGTAAAACTCTTAGAAAAAACAATATAGCAAATCTTATGAAATTGGATTAGGCAATGATTTCTTAGATATGAAAATAAAGCCCAAGCAACAAAAGAGAAAAAATTACATAGTTGGACTTCATCAAAATACAGAAGTTCTGTGATTCAAAAAAGTGTTACTATCATGAAATAAAGAAAAAACCCTACAAAATAAAAGAATATATTTACAAATCAAATATCTGCAAGGAACCTGTATACAGGATATATAAAGGGACCCATATAACTCAGTAACAAAATGACAACCCGATTTAAAAATGGGGGAAAGAATTTAAGTAGAGATTTCTCCAAAAAAAGATATACAAATAGCCAGTGAACACATAAAACATGTTCAATATTGTTAGTCAGTAGACAAGTACAAATCAAAACCACATGAAAGAGAATCGTGGCAGAGGATCACAGCATAGCCACACTTACCTGTGTGCACCTTGCATCCCTGCCCAAGATGCTGTAACAGCAGCAGGAAGTACATGTCACTCACAAGCATAGTGATGCACACATTGACCCTGTGTGAGCTCTGGTTCTTCTCCACAGGCTCCAAGACAATCCCACCACAGCTTCAGTCAAAGCATCAAGCATTCACAAAGCATCTAAAACTCAGAGAAAGAGGAATTTTCCTCTCCAGTTAGAGGAGATGTGGTCCCAAAATGATGGACCCTCTTACTTAAGGGTGAGTGTGAAAAGCCAGACTCTGATGTCTCCATCCTCCACCAACTAAGCCTGAGATGCAGTTGCAGTCCCAGGACATATGCATTTCTAGATGACTGGCCAAAAGACTGGAGAAAAAAAAAAAAAACAAAAAAAAACAAGCCCCCGGGAAGCCAGTATAAGCACACCAGTGGGATCAGAGAGAGGTAGGAGCTCCAAAAAGCAACTCATGAAGTCGTTCGTGAATTCTGACTCAATCCCAAGTTGTGCATGCATGAGTCTGACCTGAAGTAGCATACCGAAGACTGGAGAACTGAACTACAGGACAGACACAATGCCCAAATCCCACACTGGGCCACTCAGTAGGTACACACTGATAGATAGATCCAAAAAACACTGCAGAGGTGCCTGGGTGGCTCAGTCAGTTAAGCCTCCGACTTCCGCTCAGGTCATGATCTCACAGCTTATGGGTTCAAGCCCCGCATCAGGCTCTGAGCTGTGAGCTCAGAGCCTGGAGCCTGACTCAGATTCTGTGTCTCCCTCTCTCTCTCTGCCCCTCCCCCATTCACACTCTGTCTCTCGGAAATAAATAAACATTAAAAAATTTTTTTAAACAAAAAACACTGCAAAAGCCTTGAAAATGGAACTGATACTAAAACCACAACCCACTGAAACCTATTTGGAACTTGCATCTTGAGTTGAACTGGATTCACTGCATGCTAAAACAAAAACTTCAAAATTCTCAGTGGAATTTAAGCAAGATCAGAGTCCCATAACAAAATGCTTCAATGTTTAGGATACAATCCAAAATTACTCTGCATATGAAAAACCAGGAAAATCCAAGCAGCAGAAGAAAAAAAAAAATCAACAGCCACCAATGCCAAGGTGAAACAAAATCCTGAAAAATTATGAGCTAAGAGTATCAAGCAACATAAAAAAGCAAACAAGTACCACAACCAAACAGAGGATATCTCAAGAAGGCAGGGCTTGTTTCAAATGTGAAAATAAAGCAGCATGATCCACCACATAAATAGTCTGAAGAAGAAAACCATATGACCCCATCAACTGAAACAGAGAAAGATCTGACAGAATTCAATATCCACCCATGATAAACACTCTCCGCAAATTAAAAATAGAAGAGAAAATATTCAATCTAATGAGAGGGCATCCACAAAAACCAACAACAAAAGCAAACAAAGTAACTATAGATAACATCATATTTAATAATGAAGGATTAAGGAGCTCCTGGGTGGCTCAGGGGGTTGAGCATCTGACTTTGACTCAGGTCATGATCTCACAGCTCATGGGTTTGGGCCCCACATCGAGCTCTATGCTGACAGCTCACAGCCTGGAGCCTCCTTTGGATTCTGTGTTTCCCTCTCTCTCTGTCCCTCCCCTGCTCATGCTCTGTCTCTCTCAATAATAAATAAATATTTAAAAATTTAAAAGAAAATAATGAAGGATTGAATGCTTTGCCCTAAGATGAGGAACCAGGCAAAGATGACCACTCTATTCACTCAACATCATTTCCTACTCTACATCATACTGGAACGCCCCTATCCAATGTAAGAAAACAGGAAAATAAATAAAAGACGTATAAAATTACAAAGAAATAAAAAAAACTGTTCTTCCTAAGGGATGACATGAAAGTCTACATAGGAAATCCCAACTGTACAAAAAGGGGGAAAAAAAGGATCCAAGTACCAATAAGTGAGTCTAACAAGGGTGTAGGATACAAGGTCAGTACACATAACTTAATTCTGTTTCTATGCCAGCAATGAATGACTGAAAAAAAGCAATACCATTTACAACAGCTCCCCTCAAAAATGAAATACTTAGACATAAATCCAATAAGGCATATATGCTAAAAATGGTAAAACACTGATGAAAATTCAAAGGTCTAAATAAGCATGGAAACTTACTTGGCATGAATTGGAAGATTAGACATAGTTAAGGTGTCGATCCTGGTCAAAATGACCTGCAGATTCATCTAATGCTAATCCAATAAAAATTTATGCAGAGAAATTTTTTAGACTTAGACAAGCTGATTCTAAAATCTATATGGATATGTAAATATATTAGAATAATTAACTGCTGGTGGGAAGGTAAGATGATACAACCATTTTGAGAAGAGTTTGGTAATTATTTAAAAAGTATTAACTTACTTTACAACATGACAATTCCATGCCTATGTGTCTACCAAAAAGAAACAACTTCTGTTCACTCAAAGACTTGTACACAAATGTTCACAGCAGCACTATACGCTATAGCCAAAAACTGAAAACAGTTCCAATGTTCAAAAAGATAATGTGATATTATTTAACAATAAAAATGAACCAACCATTGATACATATTAAAATATGAATGAACCTTATCAGCATTTTGACAGAAAAGTCAAATACATAGATGTAGAAAGCAGGTAAGTGGGTTCTCAGGAGTGATTGTAGGAGGGAGATTGACTAAAAATGGATATGAAGGGATTTTTTTTTGAGGCAATGGAAGTGCTCTAAAACAAGATTGTGGTGATGGTTGGATAGCTCTATAAATTTACTGAAAATCACCACATCATGTACTTAACAATGGATTAATTTATAGAATGTAAATTATGTCTCAACAAAGCTGTACAAAAATAAAACAGCAAGGAGTAAGCTATAGGGAGTTATAGATGAACCAAAATTGGTAATATATGATAACTGCTAAAACTAGGTATTGGGTAATAAGGATCATTATACTATCCTTTCTTCTTTTGTTTATGTTTGAAATTAGGATCAGGGGGCGCCTGGGTGGCTCAGCCAGTTGGTTGAGTGTCTGACTCCAGCTCAGGTCATGATCTCATGGTTTGTGAGTTCAAGCCTGGCATCAGGCTCTGTGCTGACAGCTCAGAGCCTGGAGCCTGCTTCAGATTCTGTGTCTCCCTCTCTCTTTGTCCCTCCCTTGCTCACATTCTGTCAATAGCTCTCAAAAATAAACAAACATCTTAAAAATTAAAAAAAAAAGAAATTAGAATACTGATATACACAAATATCAGGATACTTCATGCTCATTAAATAGTCCTTTAGAGAATTAAAGTTGTTATGTAGATTTCCAACAGGGCTCAGACTGTGTTGTTTTCCTAAACATTTTGATATCTGTAAGATAATTTATGTAATATGATATTAATGACAAGCAGAACTTCCTAAGGAGATCTTAGATTCTACTAATGGATGAATGTTGGCAGGTTCCATCTACAAAAAGCTTGCCAAACTGGGACATTAAGTTATTTGAGATTCTCTCACTAGGCTGAAGTTGTGGCAAACAACTTTAGCATTTTAACACCCTCTTCTGCTAACTAGACTCAACACTTCCAAAAATGTCTTGTTTCTTTCTGAGAGTTGACACTTTTTGGAGTTTTTGCATTTAAGGTTATCCCTACTTTTCTAGAGAAAAACTAAAAGTGGTATAAAGTCCATGGAATCTGGATTCAGAACTGAGTTAGATCCAGTTCCAAAACTTACCAGCTATTTGACCGTCAGTAAATTAATGAATTTACTTCTTCATCTATAATACACATAATAAATCTGACCCTGTGAGGCTGCAGTAATTACTGAAGCACATAAACTATATAAAGCATTTAACCTAGTGCATAGTCAGTACTGAATAAATGATAGATATATGTATTTATTGTCTAAGTCATTTTTAAATGAGAAGTATATCTCATAATATAATGTAATAACTATTGTTATAATCTTAGTAGAGCATACAAGATATCAAGAGGTTTTCAAACCCAACTTTATTGATAAGGATGCTGAAGTCCAAGGACAAGAGTCCCAAACTTTAGAAACCAAATCTGGACTAGACTCCAAGTCTCTTAACTCTTAAAGTCAGTTTAGCAAATTGATTAAATGCCCCTTTAATCTTTTTTAAATATTTTTACTTATTTTTGAGAGAGAGAGAGAGACAGAGACAGAGCACAAGTGGGGGAGGGACAGAGAGAGAGGGAGACACAGAATCCAAAGCAGGCTCCAGGCTCCAAACTGTCAGCACAGAGCCTGATGTGGGTCTTGAACCCATGAACCACGAGATCATGACCTGAACTGAAGTCAGACGCCCAACTGACTGAACCACCCAGGCACCCCTAAATGCCCCTTTTAATCAGATACCTTGGGCTTGGTTTCTAGCTTTGCCACTTACCACTCAACCTCTTTATGCCATTTCTTTATCTATAAAATAGGAATAATAATATTAGCTATCTCAAAGGCTTATTATGATGATTAAATAAAATAAAGCATACCAAGGGCTTAAAAATAAGGGCCCAATAAATGTTAACTTTGTATTATACTTTCTGAATTCTAAATAATATTTTGTATATGTTCTATCTAAAGTCAGTAAGTGTCTTAAACTTGAAATCTGTTAATTTTAGTGTTTCCTTTTTCCCAAGAAAATTACTGTGAGCGACCCAGATGCCCCTAAGCCACTTTTTTTTTTTTTTTAACTTTCAGACAGGAATAATGATACCTACATAGCAGGGTTGCATTGGGGATTAAATGACATGATAACTGTGACAGATTCATATACTCAATTGTCTGTTTTACTCTCTACTTGGATGTCTATCTTCAACTTAGTATTTACAAGGATGAATTCTGATTCAACCCCCCAGGTCAGCACCTCCATCCACTCATTACTCAAACCGAAGACCTTGGCATCTTCCTTGACTCCTCTCTCTTCCTTATTAACCACACCCAATCCACTTGCAAGTGTTCTCAGTTCAGTTTTTAAAAAAATATGTCCCAAATGCTGGCATTTTTCACCACCTCTACTACTACCCACAGAGCCCTAACCAATGCTGCCCCTTGGCTAGATTCCTACTGTCATTCTACCACATCTCCTTGCTTCTACTTTTGCCTCTTTTCACTTGAGCTCCACAGAATAGTAGGAGTGACTCTTTTAAAAAGATCTGATTAAAATGTACATCAGACCCAGTATTTCCTCTGATGTCAACTTTAATTGGCTTCACAACCTCATAAGAACAAAACCCACGGTTCTTAAAGTTCTGTTGTCCCTTCCCACAACCTTTGCAAGACCTCATGCCTATAGCCCTCCTGTGAGCTCCAGCCACTTGGCATCTTTGTGTCCTTCTGTCTGCCACTTACCTTAGATTCCCAGAGCTGGCAGGGATAAAGGTTGGTTGGGACCTGACGCTAGTATAATTATGACAGGGAATGTTCCTTTAGAAAAAGAAATAAAACTTTATGTTACTTTATTTTTTAGAATGAAAACAGAAACTATAGCAAATTATTGGAGCTCTGGAGTTTTGGAGTTCATTGTTCACTGTCTTTGGAGATATCCTCAGCATTTAAACAGAAATGACTACACAGAAATGCTTCCTGATAACAACCTGCGTCCCCTCCACATAATTACACCTGCAGCGCCCAGCAGCTCTCTTCACTCACAGAGACCCATGCAAGCGAAAAGTCCCCAAAGCTTGGGCTTCATGTACTTCACAAGAAGTGCAACTCTGCCCATGGCTGCCTCAAATCTTTGCTTGAAAGCCACAGTGCCGTCTCACTACCCTCCAAACTGTGCTGTCTTTCATGGCATTTGCACATTTTGCACATTCTGTCAGCACCTGAGATGGTAGGTCTGGTCCCTGTTATTGTTTAGTGACTCCCAACCACACCTGACTGGAAGGTGAAGTCTAGTATTCGGGTGGGGCTTGTTCTGTCCCTTGTGCCACTGGTGTCTACAGCAGTCAGCGACATATAGTTGGTTATCACAAGAATAACCACCGATGGAGTAAATGAGTGAATGAATAAATGAAAATTAGGTTGAAATATTCTATGACAGTTTGAATGAATTTTTTACCTGATGTAGTTTTGCTTTTGTGGAATGGGTATCTGTCATAAATGTCTGGGAACAAAAATGATCTCTTCACAAATGCATCTAAGATTTTGAAATAAATTAATTTAACATTGATATTGTAAGCAAAATAACTGCAAATTTACTGGATCTCTTCAAAGCAGATAATCCTAGCAGTCATCTGATATGCTTTCACATAGTACAAATATTATGATGATTGAAATTATGTTGATTAACTTATGTTTCAGTTTCTTAACTAATCTACTAAATTTACTGTATTAATCAATGTGTTATGAAATGACTAATAAATATAATTCAGAAGGCATGCTAAGCCTCAAAGTGATCACTGTGGGAGGAAAAGTAAAAATGCTATTTATTTGAAAAATTCTATCAATTCTCAGAAAAGAATTTTTAGTTAATATTAAAATAGTTAAAGTCTACTTGATTAATTGATAATCTAGGAATCAACAATTTCTTATTAATGATGCCTCCTTATTATAATATAATAAAGCAAACCAGTGTTACAATTATGGACCTCTATCGGGGCGCCTGGGTGGCTTAGTCGGTTAAGCGTCCGACTTTCGCTTAGGTCATGATCTCGCGCGGTTCGTGGGTTCGAGCCCCGCGTCGGGCTCTGTGCTGACTGCCAGCTCAGAGCCTGGAGCCTGTTTCATTCTGTGACTCCCTCTCTCTCTGACCCTCCCCTGCTCACGCTGTCTCTTTCTTTCTCTCTCTCTCTCCTAGAAATAAATAAAAATATTAAAAAAATAAAAACAATTATGGACCTCTATCATTTGTACTGCTTCCCTCTGGGTAACCCATGGATAGCTGTATACATTTAGCAGATGTGGAAAAATAGTGGTTATTAGGGCAAACCGCAGACTGAATAGTCAACAAATGCCTTCAAGATGTGTTTTAACTATAATTATCTCTGTATTCCCGTCTCAGGATTCAGAGGCTTTCTGATGTGCATTGTGCCTAGATCCATTTGCTACTTTCTTGGAAGGTACTTCTGTAACTCCTACATTTTCTTATCAAGGCCAATCCTAATTCTGAACTTCTCCTGACCCATACACCTAGCAACACCTTCAGGAGCGGTGTTACTCGTATAAACTTCCCCTATTATCATCAGCTTGCCCTATTAACCAGATGTCTGGATGTTTCTAAGAGTGGATGAGAGACTAATTAAAGGCCAGAAATTAAGTTGAGAAATCTGGAAAGAAAGTGGCTCAGTGACTTATGCTCACCCTTTGTTCTTTTCTCTTTCTTTCGCAGGATATATATTTGTTGTTGCTGAACTGGGTCAAACTCAAAGGACTAGCATTAGTACTAACAGGTTACTCAAGGTTGGAATTTTTAAATTAGTATATTTCTGCATTAGGATATCACTAAAATATTTTAGTAGCACCCAGACAGGCCTACTTTCCTGATGTGAAAGACAAGAAGTTATTATCCCACTTCAACTACATAGGCATTTCACCAGATCTTGAAAATGTAAGTCATATGCTAAATTCAGTTTTAAAAACTCAGCGATAAGCCAAAGCTTAGGTAAGAAGGACTTTCAGAAAATAATAATATAGGTGTTATCCGGAATCCCCTTTGGGGCTTCAAAGATGGGTGCATCTTTATGTAGTCCTTAACAGAGAAGATTCAAAATATTCCCCCTGAATTCTAGATTTAGTTCTTTCTGACTTGACTGCTCCAATACATTATCTGTTCTGGATACGTGGAAAAGACAGTCCACATGTGAAATAAAGGAAGATCTGGGCTCTAGCTACCAGACCTTGACAAAAGATAAATAAATTGTTGAATAAATTTTTTAAAAAGTTGAGTAAAGAAAACTTCCCCAGACATGTGATTGAAATTCTCACACTTGGCATCATGTATATTTAGTTTAAATCAGTAAACCACAACTGTTGTGGGTTTAATAGTGTGCCCTCAAAATTCATGTCCATTCAGAACCCCATAATGTGACCTTATTTGGAAATAGGGTCTTTGGTTATGATGACAGGACACTGGATTAGGACCAGCTCTAAATCCAATGACCGTTACCTTCATAAGAGGAGAAAACACAGAGAGACTCAGAGGAGAATGCCATGTGAAAACCAAGGCAGAAATTAGAACAATGTGTCTACAAACCAATGAATGCCAAAGATTGCCAATAACCACCAGAAGCTAGGAAAAGAGTAAAGTATCCTTCCCTAGAGCCTTTGATTGCAGACTTCTACCGTCCAGAACTTAAAGATAACAAACTTCTATTGGTTTAAGCCACCTGGTTAGTGGCAATTTGTTATGCCAACCTTGGGAAATGAACACAGCAACGAAAAAAGAAGATTCCAGAGAAGTTCCCGGGGCAATTTTGGGAGGATTTTTCCTTGAGAATAGATTTTGTAAAACAACAACAACAACAAGACCCCACCCCCCAAAAAAACACACTATGGCATAAGTCCACATCAATTGGAAACAGTTGTCTTCTCCTTGGGATGTGAAGATTTTAAAGACTGACTCTATTTGAAGAAGTTTCAGGGCACCTGGGTGGCTCAGTCGGTTGAGCATCAGACTTCAGCTCAGTCATGACCTCACTGGTCTTGGGTTTGAGCCCCGTGTTGGACTCTGAGCTGAAAGCTCAGACCCTGGAGCCTGCTTTAGATTCTGTGTCTCCCTCTTTTTCTGCCCCTCCCCTGCTCACACTCTGTCCCTTTCTCTCTCAAAAATAAACATTTAAAAAAATTGAAGAAGTTTCTAGATACTATTTGTATTCACAGCCATATTTGCCTTCCCTTAATTCTCTCACTTCTCTTATTTTATTTAGGGAAAATAAGGTTGTGCTATTAATTATTATTTTTCAAATGGAGACATTTTGGTTTCAAGGTGTTCAAGGTTTTATTTTCAGCTTTAGGCAGCACTCTATGATTGTGAAGCTATAATCTGCTGCTCAAATCAGGCAGACTGAGTGGTTGTTACAGGTTGGAACTTCTGGATAATGCTGTAGAATGTTCCAGAAAGTCAAGAGTTAACCAGAATGAAGTAAATCACAAAACAATTCCCCCTCCAAAATAAGGTGGGAAAACTTGAGGGAAACATAATTAAGTCAAATTTGCAATCCTGTTTACATATATATTAGAAAGCATGAAATTGAGTGCTGCTGGCCAAAGGTTAAGGAATTTGTATCCAATGTGTAACTGGCAATTGACAGAAAACAGGAAAAAACAAAGACAAAAATCCAGCCTTCAGAGATCCTCCCTGCACGCCTGCCCAGGGAAGTCTGCTCACCGACTAATGGCCCTCTTCCAATCTTCTACACATCCTGCTTCAAAACCCGAAGTACAACCACAAGTTTCAGGTCGCTTGAGCTACAGAAAATGGACGCAACCTGTTCTGAGATTGGCCTCTCACAGAGACAGAAAAGGGGAGAATTATGTTGTTTTTATTCATGCCGAGCTTTTTTAATGCTAGGGCACTGAATGAAGCTTTCAAAGGAAAAAAGTAACAAAGAAAAAGAATCAATAGTAGAAGCCAGCTAATGGCTAACAACTGTAAATGTGTGATATACACAATAGGCACCTGCAGGAAGGGAAAGGGAGGAGGCTGAAATGCCAAAGAGCTCTGCTCAGTCAAAGGAATGGGAAGTAAGACTTTAAAATGAGAATGGTAAAGAGAGTGCCTATTCAAGCCACTCTCTGCACTGACCTCTCCTATTCCCTTCTTCTGAGTCCTTCTTGAAAAACAGAGCAATGCATGTTTTCTGAGCTTCTCTGGGAGGAAGGAAAATATGGGCTGGTTTTAGCTTGTTTACTTATAATGCAAGAATGGTGGGAAAATGTGTTTCCTTGCTGCATGTGGACCGCAATATAGGTTTGGACAACCTTTGTCTCTCTACATCTCCATGCTCTGGGTTTGAGCTGCTTGCTCAAAGCTGGGAAGAAGCCATGCAGTTTTGTGCCTCTGATTTGTGAGAAAAGCAGAGTCAGTGTGAAAGCAGTTTCTGAGAACCTACATGAAAAACCCCCAGAGGCACCAACTGGCATAGTAAATGTAGCGACTGTCAAAAGATGTACTGAGGGGTGCCTGGGTGGCTCAGTAGATCTGACTCAGGTCATGATCACCCAGTTCATGGGTTGGAGCCCCGCATGGGGTTTGGCTCTGTGCTGATAGCTCAGAGCCCGAAGCCTGCTTCAGATTTTGTGTCTTCCTTTCTCTCTGTGCCCCTCTCCTGCTCATGCTCTGTATATCTCTTTCAAAAATAAATAAAGATTTTTTAAAAATTAAAAAAGAAGATACACTGAGATATAATTAAAAATGTTAAGAGTGCTGTTAGGGGCACCTGGATGGCTCAGTCATTAAGCATCCCACTTCTGCTCAGGTCATGGCCTCACAGTTTGTGGGTTCAAGTCTGCCTCAGGCTCTGTTCTATAACTCAGAGCCTGGAGGCTGATTGGGATTCTATGTCTCCCTCTCTCTCTCTGTCCTTCCCCGACTCATGCTCGCTCTCACTCTCACTCACTCTCTCTCAAAAATAAATAAACTTAAAAATCAATTGTTTTAAGGGTTTATTTAAGCAAAACTTGATTTAAATTGGGCAATGCCAAACTGGAAGTAGTAGGGTGTGCTTTACCAGCAGGAGGCCTGGGAGAGACTTCTACAGAGAAAAGGTAGAAGCAAAGCAGAGATTACCGACTGGCTATAGCTTTTAAGCCTAGTTGCCTGTTTGACTGGTTGTCTTTAGGTTTCAATTTCATAACCTTGAGACATTTAACAAGCTTAGATTTTGGTTTGCTTACGTAGACTGTCACAGAATTAGAGCCACCTCAGTCTAATGGTATCCTTGTTTAATTAACTTAACAAAATTTAGTTATAGATACAGGAAAGTGAAAAAAGTTAGGTGGCAAAGGATGGAATACGGAAGGAAAAGACAGGCATTAAAGTCCTGGTTCTTCCTCCCTTGAAGATGGAGACAGTGCAAACATAAGGATTAAATGCAGGAACATTTTCTAAATTACATTTTCATTATTACAATGTATTGTTTCCCCCGTAGGGGAAAAAAGCCCTGGCTCTTTCTAGTGGGAGAACAATGGCTTTGTTCAAATAGTTTCATTACCATTGTGGAAGTGTGAACAGCAGAGGAGACAAGATGTGTTTTTGCTTGGTGTGACCTCTGCAGTATATTTTTAAACTTCAAAACTTGAGTAAGTCATCAGCATTTTAACGCTTATTTTATACATACATCTGAGTTCCTGTCTTCTCTCGCAGCGCGGAGCCAAACCTCCCACTCAGCAATAATCATGAGAACTGAGCAGCAAGCAGCTGTCCCTTTTGGGCAGGATGTGTTCTCTCCCCTTGGATACCCCCACGCCCCCAGTTAATGTCCTCTGAACTTCAGAGACACAGGAGGGCTGGGTAGATGTCACTTTTCAAAAGACTTGCTTGGTAGCTTTTCTTATACTTGTCTACTTTGTTCCATTTGGTAGACGGAATAATGTCCCCCCAAAGATGTTCCAGTCCTAAATTGTAAAACCTGTGAATGTGTCACCTTACATGGCAAAAGGGACTTTGCAGATGTGATTATGATTCTTGAAATGGAGAGATTATTCTGGAAGATCTTAGTGTCCCCAATGGAAAGGGTCCTTATGAAGGGAAGCACTTAACTATCCGTCAAGGCCCAAAGTCCCAGGTATGCAAAGATACTCTCTTATCAGAAAGGATATTCCAGGGCTCAGAGGTTCCCTCCCAAAAGCCAATCCTTTCTTTGGAAGGAGCAGCCCCTCTACTGCACAACCACCACCCAGGCCCTAGGCCTAGATTCTCTTATAACAAAATGCTCCCCCTTGAACAAACTACATTTAGGTTAACATTTTTATGCAAAGTTACAGCTACAGTATCAATATGAATACACTTAACATTTGGGGGAGTGGTGTGGATTAGGGACAGATTTGAAGAAACAACTCATCTAGGACATAAAGCTATTATATGCATCTTTATATTTTTATGTTAATTTGATTACTAGTCTCCCCCCTTTGACCTACCACTGTTTATACCTTATGATAAACTTGTACTAAACTATTTAGTATTGAAAGTAGCTGATGGTTAGATAAATCTGGTTCTTCTCCAGGCCAGTCATTTTCCATTGGTATTATATATCCCAAATTTTATATATGATCATCAGTATCAGTATCATCATACATTTGACTTATGTACATAAGGTCATTGACTTTCACCCACAATCCCAGAGTTACACCCTATCTCAGTATGGTCATGATACAATTCTATTTCATCACATAACAAATCAGGAAGAATTACAGAGGTTATCACCATGCCTTATCAGAATTATTCCTTACCCAGATACTGAATTCTGTTCTATTACAGTTAGCCACAGCCAGGTTATTTCTGGGCTCTAAGTCCACTGGAAACAAACCTAGTCACCCCGTTCCAGTTCATAGACTTATCCTGACACTGGTTCCCCTGTGTGCTGTTGTACAGCAGGGCTGACCTACCTCTGAGGACATGGATAGTATTCAGAATAGTTCTAACATTACCCTACTAACTGAACTACAGGATATGGCTTATTGTGATGTATTCATGGGGCCAGGACAGTTATGATACATTAACATCATTGCAAATGCCCTCAGACAACTTCCATAGATTGGAAGATCCATAAGATTCCCACAGCTATGCTCCTTGAGTCTCAATCATTAGAATGAGGATCACTGCCATGGCTACGTTGTCCTCTGGCTACAAAACAGTCAAGAGGCCCTGTTGGGTCAAAGCACAAGCCCTTTCCCAGCACAGTGGAAATTATTTAGTATTATTTTTTAGCCTGCTTTTCCTACTTCATCAAACTTCATTATCTTTCTGGTCTGAATCCCATCTCTTGCCTTCCTCCCGGAATAGAATTTCCCCTAATCTCTTTATTCTAGTTAACAAATCTTTTCCTCTGAATGCTGCTCCTCATCAAAGATGAATTTAGCTTGTTCCATCATACCCAGCAAGGCATCTATCTCCCCTAAAACCCTTTCCTGTCTTGTAGGCCAGTGTTAAACCCGCCGTACATGTCGTTACTGTTTATAGACTAATGGCCTGAGTGCAATCAGGATACATGTTCTGTACCCAAAAATGTTGGGCCACCCACACTAGGGTTAAATGAGTAGTATCACACCTAGATTTAGTTTACTTTGACTAAATCCATAAAGCCTTCATCATCTCAGGGTGGGGCTGTTCCCCAGAGAAATATGGACCCCCATGTAATACCTGCTGCTATAATCCCATCAGAAGCCCATGATCTCTTTCTATTCTATTTAATAGCTTTCCATCCATAATAACGAGGGTGATATGTATTTGTGGAAAGCACACTGTGGCAGGGCAGGCATACCACGGCTGTATTTTTTTCTCCATTATAACCAGGGAAATTTCTAAGCATTTTATCATCAAGGTTTATAGTTACACAGTAATCAGTCTGCCAAGAGTTGTATACCATGGGGTTTGATTGCCTGGTAGGGAGGAGTATCTGGAAATTCTCTCCCGGATATTATCCTTTGTAGTAGCTGTGACCTGAAATGACAGTCAGTGGACACTAGCATATCACTAGAGTTCCACTGAGTAGCTAACAATTGATCCAGCTTGTCATTGTATTGTAAGACCAAAATATCTCCCAGAGCAATACCACTCAGGTTTTCAGGCTTCCATTTGGACTTGCCCAAAAAATAATTTCAAAAAGCAAGAGTGATCTCAGTAAATATACGATCCATCCTTTCAGATACCTGGTATAACTGTGCTGAGAGAAAGTAGTGTTCTCTTATTCCAAGCCTCTCTGAAAGGATAAATGTTATGTCAGATTTCCCTTGTTTCATAACACATGTATCCATTCCTTCACCTTCAGTGACTATTTCTCCTTAATTTGTCATTAATGCTTTGTCACCGTAGGTCATTAAGTTGTCACCATTGTCATTAATTTTTTACCAAAACTGTTCCACTTTTGGAATGGGTATTAGGTTCAGCCATTGTGCTGGTCCAGATTATCAACAGCAATACCAGTCTATCAGGTGACTTCCCCTCAATTCATTCCCATCCACATAGGGTAGGATTGCATGAGTAGAGAACTATCTCATAATACATAGGGTCAGGGCTATCTCAACCACTGAGCAATACGGCTACATTTACTGTCAACTCCAATTTTGCCAGATGTGATATAGGCAAAATCCATCCCATCAGGCCATTAGAGATTTGGACCTACAGGTTTAAAGGTATTGTTACAGTTTCTTACATAGGGCTTATCCCTGCTTCTGGCATGTGTACTTGTAGCCCTGGTCCCAGGATCATTGCATCAGGTAGGAGAAAAGAAAAAAAAAAAAAGCTAAGATGATATGAGGAAGAACTGTAAGGTTCTACCAGCATACTTCCCACCCACTTCCCAGAAATCTCACAGAAAAGTGGAGGAATCAGAACTAGATGAACTTATATGCCTTTTGCTTTACAATACTAGATAGGGAAGTGTTCCATAATCATATATAATATCCATCCTAATAATGCATTCAAGTGAAAGGCACAAAACCACTTCACATAAAGCGCATTCAAACATTCCAGTTTTCACCCAAAAATTTACCTAAATCCCATCAACTGTGTGTCCTGTATCTTCCCAGTCTAGCTGGAGCCCCTGTTAGGATACCACTAACAGGTGTTAAAATCACAATGCATTTGACTCCCATGTGAAGGAATCCTAGAAAAGTTTCTTCTCTAGTCCCTGACCATTGTCCCCATATATTGTACATATGGCCTTCAGTCCCCTCCCAGGGGATGAAGAAGACACTTGCTCTTTTATCAATGCTTATCCAGATTAAGTTGCCAGACCATCATCCCCAGTAATGAGAAGTCAGTTTTCTCATTGTCATCTTTGTCTTCCAACATTTTAAATTCTTCTGAAGTAAATATAGTATATTTGTTTGGGATCCTTCAACACTGGGGAGCAGTAAGGACCCCCACCAGTCCGCTCAACCCCCCACAGTGCTGCACTGAGACATTGTTTCAACCTCATCAATGTCCACGTTATTCATCCTATTCATTGAGAACCTTCTAACAATTTCCACCCTGCTGAGGTGAGTCCCTTTGTCTTTCTTCCATTCTTTTGTGAATCATTCTAATTTTCTTAGCATTTGTTAAGATCCATATGGAGAAGTTGAGACAAGTCTGATAAGGCCTCCCAAACCACTTCTTGATTTTATAGCAGTAAGTACACATGGACTGCCCATGCAAAAGGAGCTCCCTTGGTCATAGAATTTACCATGACCTGGTTAACGGGCTTGTATACAAAGTATATCAGACACTCCATCTGGGGAATTCATTTAGCATTTAAAGGAAGAGAAAGATAATTCCCCTTCTCAGAGTAAACAAACATTACATTATCTAGTCCCCCAGGTTAGCTGCCCTCTCTGAAATAACCTTCTATGTGTCTGAATTACATACAGCCATCTGTAATTGTTCAGTAGTAAGCTGTGCATCCTGTATCAACCAAGACATGGTCTTATACTCGGCATTCAAAACCCATGATACTGCTAAATTGACCACTGTCACATTCATTTTAGTAAAGGTTCTTAAGAAAACTGATATCAATCCAAAAGATAAAACAACTCTTTCGCATCATACCTCCTGCTTTTAGTTGTTTCTTGGTTTTGCCCTCCCCCTACCTGTATTATCTTCTTGGTGGGGAGAGTTCATAAAGGTTCTATTATCCTAGCATAATTTATCTCTTTGGTGGTGGCCATGAGGCTAGGCCTGTACCTTGAATTGGCCGGAATCCAAGCTTTGTCCAGGATCAAGATCTACTCCAACACTCTCCTTTACTTTCATTTTAGCTATTACAGATGATGATAACCAAGAGAGGGTCTATTTGATTTGTTTCTTGTTAGTCTGCATTTCCTTAGGTATCCAGGGAACCACCTCCTGGGGAATTGATCATTTCTAGATTTGACTGCTAAGTTTTATATATAGTTTTCCCACCATGGGTAAGCAGGCAGCCGTCTAGGATTCAAAAGGTTGTCAACCTCTACCCTCACACTTTTCTTTTTCATTAGCCATGTTTTCATCATGTTTCACTGAGTCAGGGTCAGTCTAGCCAATCCCAGTTCTGACACAAAACTGTATCAGGGGGTCCGCAAGACCACCTTCAGGTTCACTGATTCACTAGAACAAGTCATAGAACTCAGAGAAGCTCTTAGACTCATGGTTATGGCTTGTAATGGTGAAAGAATACCAAAGTAAAAAACAAAAACAAAAACAAAAACAAAAACAAAAAACAAAGGCATCAGGAAAGAAAAGTCAAATATGTAGTACCTAATTCTTCCAGCAATGGTGTGTCATAACATGTGCAGAATATTGCCAACCAAGAAGTTCATCTGAGCCTTTGTGCCCACAATTTTTATTAGGGGTCAGTCAGTAGGTATAGGTCTGTGTGGCTGACCTTACTTAGTCTCCAATCCCCCGAAGGTCAAACTGATACAACATGGACCAGGGCATTCCCTATAAATCCCATTTTTAGCATGCACTCTCTGGTGTGGTCAAAAGCCTCAGATATATAAAGACAGACTATTACAAGAGCCTAGAGATTATCTCCCAGGAAAGGATCAAGGGCCAGTACTCTCTTCGGAATGTGCAGGGTTTGAGCAAAACAAACCTGCTGAGCTAATACTTTACTGCACAGCTTTTAACTTCTAGCCAAGGTTTTCTTGAAATAAACATATATTTCCCAAATATCCAATAATCAAATACAAAAAAAAACAATTATAGTGTGATCTCTAGTTTCTCACAGATATCACACTGCATATGAAGAAGTTATCTGTGACACCTGAAGAAAAAGAAAAGCTTCCTTGTGACCTACCTACACAGGCATTAATAATTCATGGTGAAATTGAATTTTTTCATAATAAAAATCAATAAAAACTATTTTAAACATGTTCTATATTTGAATCAATGTAGAGAAAATTTAAACTGTTATTGACAACATTATATAAATTGAAAAATACTTTGTTGCTATTGATAAATCCATAATTGCTTGTCAATTTCTACAGTCCTTGTTCAATTAAATGTTAATACTGAGTTGACAAAATAGTAAAGTTATTTAACTTTGATATACATAGTTTTGAAATTGATGTGCTTTTGTTTCAAAATCAAATCAATTCTTCTAAAAATGATGAATTTTGTTAACATAAGTATGAATACCAAAGGAAAATCATTTTTCATACTCAGTTCAATTATTGGAAAATTTTTTTGTATATTTGGAACAACTCAGTATGTGATTCTATGTTTTCAAATGTATCCCAGGAAGGGATAGGAAGGGAACTCAAATTGCCAGTAGTCTTTTATATCTTAAACTATGTAGTATATACAGGTGTGTTCATTTTATAATTCTCTATACTTTTCTTGAATTTCTGAAATAAGTATTAATTATAAATGATAAAATAAACATTAAACATGCTGGGTCCATAAGGAGCACATGGGTGGTTCAGTCAGTCGAGCATCCCACTTGGGCTCATGTCATGATCTCATAGTGTGTGAGTTCGAGCTCTGCATCAGATTCTGTGCTGACAGCTCAGAGCTTGGAACCTGCTTCGGATTTGGTGTCTCCTTCTCTTTTTGTCTCTCTCTCTCTCTCTCTCAAAAATAAATAAACATTAAAAAAGAGGTAAAAAAAAAAAACCATTGTGTAATACTTTTCGTATCCATAGGGTGCTTTCATATAAATTATTTAACTTGGTATGTAGGATAAACCTTTGAGATAGTGACAGTAACTGTCATTAACACTTTTATTTTATAAATGAAGAAACCAAGGTTCAATAAATATGCCACAAGTAGTAAATAGAGAGGCAGTTGCTAAAACTAGCTCTTTGGGGCCCAAGTCACCACACTCTCTTCAACATGGTAATATTTGGTCAGTGAAAATGTAGTCAGTTCACAGTCAAGGCTAAGATCACTCCAATTTATCCTTTTCTTGCTTTGTGTTAAATAAAATTGTGTTAAATAAAAATTGAAACCAAAAACTACTTATTGAGTTGCTACTGCTATGTCCAAGGTTAAGAAAGGTCTTTCTTCCAGGTTTTCTGAAACTTTATATATTATCAATTCCTCTCCTGCATCATAAGATCAATGTAGAAGGTATCAGTTATTATTCAGAACCATAGAATCAATTTTTTTCTCTCTAGAAATAAAAACTCTCTATAGCTACTCAACTGAAAAGCAGTAAGGGCATCAGAAAATCTGGGCAATCAAAAACTGAAATTGTATTCTTTACTTTGGCATTGGGCTTATGTTGGACTTTATTAGGTCACTTTGTATAACTTTATCCAGATGGGGGAGAAATAGACAACAGACCATTTAAAAATACTCAAAAGCCATTCATTTCATGATAGGAAAGAGATAACTTTTAAGGTATCTCGCATAGCTTGTTGCACTGCTGCCTTCTTAAACTAGCACCTATTTGGTTTGCTGATCCCAAAAAAAAAGGACTGCAAAGAGTTCATCTGCACTATCATTTAATAAACTTTATCAAACATCTGAAGCTATACTTCTATAATGAGTGCCAATCATCAGATCAGACACTATTGCATGGTAGTTAATAGTGTGGGCTATACTGGATTCCTGATCTATAAGATGAGAATAATACTAACTACTTCTTAGAATCATAATGATTAATTGAGATTTTATCTCTCTCTCTCTCTCTCTCTCTCATATACACACACACATACACTTAACATAGTACTGCCTGGGCCCAATAAAAGTTGGCTATTTTCATCATCATATATAATAACCACATTAATTGATTCTCTTATTGGCTCACTGACCTGTTCCTATCAGATTCTGGATTTTGAGGCCAGTGACTATAAATTGTCTCCTCTGCACCACTTTTCTAGAAAATTTCAACTCCCCAACCCATCAACATAACAGCAGCAAAAGCTGCCTTGTTTGTATAATGTCTGTGCCATTCACCACAGTTAATTAGTTCACAGGTTAACATTTGGCCCAATATGGTCTGATTATTTATTCCTGAAAAATATGGAACTTGAAAGGAGAGAGATAAGAAAAAAGAAGAGAGTGAGAGAAGAGGGGGAAAATGCAAGCGTAAATAAGAAGGCTAGCTTCTTTCTCAGTCACTGTACCTGTAACATATACGACTAAGACCATCTTGATGTTCATGCTTCCTTCCCTGTGTACCAGATGCAGTAGAGGAAGAAAACTAAGACAGAGGCAGAAAGAAGCACAGAAGAGAGGTGTGGAAAAAGGCAGTAGCATTCGGGTCCCTAGTTCTAGATGCCAGCTGCGTTCATCTTTGGATATTGTGACACATCCAAGCACTGTCCTCTTCTACTTAGCTTAGCTAAAGTTTGACTATGTAACAAAAAAATAAGCCTTCATACCCACTTTTCATCCTGCTCCTCAATCTCTAATGGGAATACAGTCTGTCCCCTAAGTCAACCCCCACAAAGCCTTCTGAAGTCTCCTGTCACAGCCTATCAATTCCCAGCCTCCTACTGCTGAAGGATGGATTCCTGCCCTCTGACTCCCACTCCTATCATTCTGCACATCAATCCTTCCTTCTGATCCCCCTGACATTGGGTCATGGGGAACTGCTGGGAGGAACAAATTAGAAATGGCTGAAGCCACAAATCTAACAAGCTGAAGGAAGCTAGCCATGAACAATCATCTCTCAGCAAAGTCACGTCAGTTCACTAAGCAGGTCAGAGCATGTGGCCACCTTCAGTCCAGAATAAGCTCCACCATGGAAGCAAAGGGAAAAGGAAAGGATAAAGTCTGAGTAGACAAGCATCCAGAGAGGCAAAGAAAGAGAGTGAACACAGAAAGGTTTCAGAGGCCACGGACGAGACCACATGGACAGCTGCTCTACACCATCTCAATGAGAGAAAAGATTCCCCTGTGGGTCTCTGACTTCTTCGAGCTGGAATGGAAACTTGCGGGCCTCAGGTTATCTCCAGCCTCCAGTATTATAAACACAGGGCAAAAAGGAAGCAGCTTCCTATTCAAGGCTAAGTGTGCTGCATTCATGGACTTAGGTGACTTGTTTGGATATATAAACTTTTTAAACACCAAAGTCCTCAATGTTTAACTAGAACAAATTCAAAAGCATGACTGTATACTTCCTAAACCAAGGACTGGATAGGAGGTAAGGATACAAAAACAAATCACGGAATCCCTGGAATTGTGTAGAGTGCATAGAGTCACTCCAGCCTCATTTGATTAGTCTGACCTATCTTCCAACTGCATTACCTGTAGCAAAGTGCTTAACCTCTATGAGCCTTAGTGTTCTCTCCTATAAAATAAAGATAATACTATTGGCTTTCAGGGTTACTGTAAAGATTGGAATAATGTACGTAAACTTTCCAGAATGTGGTAGATGCCAAATTAATGGTATTTATTACTAGCATGTCTATTGGTAAGCCCTATAAATGCTCTGGAGTTAAAAAAAAAATCAAACTGAAAACTTACAGGTTATATTTATCAAAATCATCCACCAACTTCTCCATCCAGTTGAAAAGTAGAAAGTACTTATACATTTTTAGAAACAAGTGTTTCTTCATTTTAGCCCGTTAGCATTGTAGACCTGTGTCTTCTGAGAGTAATCAGTATTCAGTAGTTATAATGTTAGAAACTTGCTACAGATGTTCCTTGTGTTCATCAGTGCAAGGTGCCTGAAATTTGAGTTTTAATGCCTAATAGAATTTAGCCTCAGGGAATCAGAAATTGGCTGGACCTGATTCCTTAAAAAGCACTATTGCATTCAAATAGACTCACTGCTCTGCATTGCCTCAGCTTCCAATAAAATGGATCTTTTAAAAAACTCATTGTACACAGGAGATTAACCACACTCGGAAGTCACCTTCGAGTTAGGTACATACCTTTACTTTCTGCTATCAGTTCATCACAAAGAACCCAGAAAATGTGGGACAATCATGGGAACTATAGAAATCAGTTATAAAGTTTCCAGAGTATGTGCCACACAGTGTTATCTTCTGGCTGAAAGTTAACTTGAAGTGGTTTGTGTGGCACAGAAGAAAAGACTGCAGATTAGGAGCTAGGACACAAAGCATTTGGTCTCAGCTGAGCTATATTAACTCATGATGAGTCAGTAGACATGACTTTTTATGATCCCCAGCCCCTGACTCAGTTTCTACTCCTATCAGATGAAGAGGTCAGACTACCAGAGGGGACACATGGGTCTCTTCTCACAATTCTACCCAGTTGCCATGATCATTGCAGTAACTGTGTTAAGAGAATAGCATGGACTTCCCAAGTTGGAGAATCATGCTTTCATTCAGTCTTTTTTGTTGTTATATTTTCCCACATTTCCTTCAATAGATATTATTTTTATAATCACATATATACACCAAAAACATGCAGAGACAGCAAATTAGTTTGGCTGACTGTAGTTCATCTATCAAGATACCTATTTCCTCCCTTAAAAAGTCTTTTTACCTCGTTGCCCCTCCAACTTCTCCCCACACACACTCCTAATTTTTTCTGATCTCTCACAGAAACTTCTCTTCTGGCTCTGTCCAAGCATCTCTGTCATTGTTGAGAGAACAAGGTCTGTGTCATAATAATCTTGAACTTGTCCCACAGGCACCATAGTGAGTGGGAATGAGGATTAAGAAAAGGAATGGATGGGGTCGCCTGGGTGGCTCAGTCAGTTAAGGGTCCAACTTCAGCTCAGGTCATGATCTCACGGTTCGTGGGTTCGAGCCCCGTGTCGGGCTCTGTGCTGAGAGCCAGCTCAGAGCCTGGAGCCTGCTTCAGATTCTGTGTCGTCTTCTCTCTCTGACCCTCTGCTGCTCATGCTGTCTGTCTCAGAAATAAATAAAAACATTAAAAAAAAAGAAAAGAAAAGGAATGGATGGGTATGTGCATTAATGAACAGAGGAGTAAACACCTTCAGGGTTCTCATGGGCAGGAGACCCAATTATCAGTCAACCTGATCCATTATATTAAACAAAAGACTCTTCTCTGTTTCCTAAAATTGTAGCTGTACATTTAGGTAAAACATTCAGAAAAACTGAGTATACAAATGTCTCTCAAGAGATACACAGCCCAGTTTCTTTGCTTCTCCAAGTTACCAAAGGGTATGTATACCTGATATCTAGACCATACATGTTGAATTTTCCAGTGGTAAAGAGAGTTGGATGGCCATGATGGATGACAAGCCATATGATAATAAGGTATTTTCCATCTGAACACTGAGTCTCATGTAATTAAAATTTCTTTCCAATATCCTTCTTTCTAATGTTTACCAATTTCAATTTTCCCAAGCATTACTACTTTTCCCAGCATACAATAGGTACTATTCATCAAAGATGACACATTCACCCAAATGGTTTAAAGGAGACTTTAAAACCCACTAGATGGCGCGTACCCTAATGTGAGAAATAGTTCTGTGGTAGATTATCCTGTGAGTCCTGCTCCTATATTCATGCTGCTTGATTTCTAAATTGTCCACATTTCTGTTTTCTTTTACCTTGTCAAATGTGCATCCAAGAAAAAGCAATCAGGGGCAAAGAAAAGGCCAAGTTTCTTCCACACTTTCCTCAGGCAAGATTTTTAATGTTTCATTTGCTGAAATGTGGCTTCACTATTGGCCTTTGTTGGAATTTGTGTGATTGATTTCTGTAGCTTTGGGTACAGCTAAAAGGTCATAAATGTGTATGTAAAAGACCCCAAAGAAATTTCCATTGAGGCCTACCAGAGTGAGATTAAGGGGCAGGCCGGCCAGGCAGCTGACCAGGGCATTGATCAATATGAGGTATTAAAACATCACTGGAAATGTAATTAAATGGAGAAGCTTGCATTTGCCAGAAGTCCTCTCAGGAAGACTATAAGCTGTTGGAAAGAATTTCTGATAAGCCACTTTGGATGTTATCTGAGACCTCCAGAAACCTATGGATTCAGTATTACCACTGAATTCTGATGTGTCCAGTCAGGTGCACAATTGTGCTTTGCTGGGTGTGATGTGAATGTTGAGGGCCAGAGCTGACCACAGAGAAGAGGCTGACTGCCACCATCAGAGAATCTTCTTCTCCTGTTTCTCTCATATACTCTCTGCCTTCTACCTAAATAAATAATGAATGACTTCTCGAAGAACATTATTTCCAAGGTACATCAAACTATTGGCCTATATGTGGTATTCATACATCCCGCTCAGGGGAACATCCTTGGGCAGATGACTGTAAGCCTCAGAGCATTAACTCTTTGTCAAAGGATGGGCCAGGGTACAGTATTCTTTACAGTCTCAAAAAGTAATAAGAATGCTTTGAGCCGCAGGTGCATACTCCCAGGAATGAGGCTACTCAAGGGACCAGAAGTGACACAGCAGTGGGTTCCTGACAGGGAAACAGCTTGGCAAACTCAGAATCTTTGTTTCTAAATTGTTTTCTTGGTATCATCTGGGATGTAGCAAACATAGAGATGCCCCCAGTGGGGCCTCCTTCTGATCCATGAATCTGGAGAGGCTGAAGGCATCCTTCCAACAGTGAGCAGAGGTTAACTGACTTGCACCCAATCCAATCCATATTTCCTAAATGTCTGGCCTACAGCTTCAGTGAGGTTGTTCATGGTAAGAAAATAAAGCAATCCAACAAGATAATTTTTTTTAAACATCCCAAACTGGATGTTTGGTTTTTTTGTTTTGTTTTTCTGCCCAGTGAAAATTATCAAAGCCCAAGGGATGTATGAGCCCTTAATTCTTCTGAGAATTCTTAATCTACCCCTGGAGCCAGTTAATCCACAAGGCCACAATGCATTCAGTTCTCATTAGCTAAGCCCTCAAAGAAATAATTTTGCTGATTAAAGCTTTAATGATATAACTGCATGATACCTTGTTCCTTCCCCCTCCCCACCACCTTTATTTCCTTGACTGCCAGGAAGTCCTGATTCAAATTTAGTTTTCCATTTTTTTCTGTTTTGTTTTAAATGCTTATTTATTTTTGAGAAGCAGAGAGTACGAGTGAGGGACAGAGAGACAAGGAGACAGAGGATCCAAAATAGGCTCTGTGCTCAGCACAGAGCTCAGTTTGGGGCTCAAATTCACGAATGGCAAGATCATGACTTGAGCCTAAGTCAACACTTAACCAACTGAGCCACCCAGGCACCCTCAAACTTAATGTTTAATTGCTGTGGCAACAGCAACCTACATTTTGGCACATATGTTTCTCCCCACTTATATAATTTACTGCTGCTGTTACTGTTGTCAATTGTCTTCTTTCTGCATAAAAGTGGTACAGTGAATGTGTCTTTTACTTGCAAACTTCTCAAATCCTTTATAGAAGGAAATAAAGAATACATCATAAATTATAAATAGAAAAAGATCCTATTTTATTCTCCATCATTGATATTTAATGTATACTCCCCTTCTGAATTTCTCATTAGGAAGTAAGAAATTTTGCTATGATTGATATGTCAGATCAGAGAAATTTAGACTGTTTTTTTTAATCCCTTAATTTACTGATATAACGAGGCATCCATATCTGATACTCTGCTATTCTGTATAGAACTTGTTTGTGTGACTTGTCATGCATTTCTGCCCAGAGCCACACATACACAGTCATGGGAGGGCTTAGCTGGTTTGTGCTCTGTATCGGGCCTCGGGACCAGATTTAGCCCTTCTGTTCTTGACACCAAGAGGGATTTACCGGGCCCCACATTTCTCCTGGAGCCAGACCAGGCTGGGCCACTAGGATGAATCCGGGAGGGAAAGGAATAAACAAATGCCCAGTCTTCTAAGATTGTGAGATATGACAAGCAAACAAACAAACAAAACCCCAGCTTGCTCAGGACTGCACGTAGGCAAACGATGACTAACCACAGATCACACTCAGGCAGTATCTTTAGTGCCCTGCGGGAAACAGTTAGTTGGAAGCCTCACCTGAAGGTATGACACTCTGCCCAGGACCCTCAATTGGGACTGCAACAGGTTGTTCACTGAGGGGCTTCCCCAGCCAGAAGGCTGTATATTGTGACTGCCTGATTTGATGTATTAACCCTTCTTTGTCCTTCTCTGTACTTCTCTTCCTCTTTATGTTTACTATAATTGTTTAATTCTGTATATTCCCTTTCCCTTATAATAAAACTTTCCTCCATGAAACAAAGTACAGCTATCGTGAATTACCATTATTCAGAACATCTGCAACAGTGGAGAATCCTAGAACGCTCAAATGAAGTACAACTGAAGTCTGAGACAGGAAAAATTGAGGACAAACCAGTAATACTATACGAGGCTGGGAAGATGGTGAAGAGGACCTAGGTTCACCTCGTCCATGGAGACAACTAGATAACCGAGAAAATGACCCAAAGATTGGCAGAACAGACTCCACAACTAAAGGTAGAGAAAAGGCCACCTCAAAGAGGGTAAGGAGGGCTGAGAGGCAGTGAAGAGCAAAATGGACTGCAGCTGTCCTGCAAAAAGATGGAGCAGGGGGCATGGAGAAGTGAGAGAACAGACTATCACACCAGGGAGCCTGCATGGGAGATGAATCCCCGTATAATTTGGCTTTAAAAGCAAAGAGGGGCCACATTTCATGAGTTCTTAAAAGGAACTGTACTTTAAACGTGGAATTTTAGAAATGAGCAGGCTCTACTCTGGGAAGCCCAGAGAGCTAGAGAAAACAGAGTCCCTACCCTCAAAGAGACAGCACAACAAATAGCCTCAGAAATATATAATAGAAGGCAGCAGTTTGAAAAACAACTGGCACACATGAGAGGAAGGGTAGTTACTCATTTCAGAAACTGTCCCAGAGGAGCAGGGGTTTTAGGGAGACCCCTCCAGGCACAAAGGAGCTGGCAGGCAGCATCTCCCTTCCCAACCTCTAGCATAAACACATGGGCACTTGTGGGAACATCAAGGCTTTGACACTCACTCCCTAACTTACTCACACACACACAAACCCCCAAATAATTCAATTCAGAAATGGGCAGCATCTGGAGAAATGTCTCCAAAGAAGACATACAGCTGGCCAACAGATACATGAAAAGATGTTTAAAATCACTCATCATCAGGGAAATGCAAATCAAAACCACAATGAGATACCACTTCACATCTGTCAGACTGGCTAAAATCAACAACATGGGAAACAACAGATGTTGGCGAGGATATGGAGAAAAAGGAATCCTCGTGTACTTTGGTGGGAACACAAACTAGTACACCACTGTGGAAAAGAGTTTGATGTCTCCTCAAAAAATTAAAAATAGAACTAGACTATGAACCAGTAATCACATTACAGGGGATCTACCCAAAGAATACAAAAACACTAAATCAAAGGGATGCATGCACCCATAGGTTTACTGCATTATTTACAATAACCAAGATATGGAAGCATCCCAAGTATCCATCATCAGATGAATGGATGAAGAAGGTGTGGCATATATACAAGGGGGCATATTATTTAGCCATAAAAAGGATTGTAATCTTGCTAACTGCAACAACATGGATGGATCTAGAGATTATAATGCTAAGCTAAATAAGCTCAATAAACCAATCAGAAGCTGAGACAAATATCATGATTCCACTCACATGTGGAATTTAAGAAACAACACAAATAAAATGGGGAAAAAAAGGAGATAAGGAAAGGAAAAAAAGGAAAAAAAGGAGTCCAAAACATGGACTCTGAACTATAGAAAACGAACAGATTGTGGGGTGATGGGTGAAAAAGGTGAAAGAGATTAAGAATACAGTTATCTTGATGAGCACTGAGTAATACATGGAGCTGCTGAATCACTATACTGTACACCTGAAAGTAAAATAGCACTGTATGTTAACTACACTGGAATTTTTAAAACTTACAAAATAAAATAATTTTTTTAAAAGGGACTACTATATTTATAAAACAGATACAATTTTAAAATTATATACCTCCAAGATATGATTCGTAATCTCACTTGACCATGGTGAATGATCTGCTTAATGTATTACTGTATGCAGTTGATAATATTTTGTTGACAAAATTCAACATCTATTCATAATAAAACTCTCAACAAAGTGCAGTTAGAAGGAGCATATCTCAACATGATAAAGGCCATATATGAAATACCCACGGCCAACATTATACTCATGGCAAAAAAAATTGAAAGTTTTTTCTCTAAGATCAGGAATAAAGCCAAGTATGTGCTCTTGCCACTGTTACTCAACATAGTACTAGAAATCCTACCCATATGAATCAGATAAGAAAAAAATATGAGGCTTCTTATTGGCAAAGAAGAAGTTATAATGTCACTATTTGCAGATGTCATTATACTATACATATAAAATATTTAATGGGGCGCCTGGGTGGCTTAGTCGGTTAAGCGTCCGACTTTCACTTAGGTCATGATCTCGGGGTTTGTTGGTTCGAGCCCCGCGTCGGGCTCTGTGCTGACTGCCAGCTNTTTAAGACACCACAAAAAAACTACTATAAGTAATAAATGAATTCAGTAAAGTTGCAAGATAGAAAATACACAGAAATCACTTGCATTTCCATATATCAATAACAAAGTAACAGAAAGAGAAATAAAGAAAACAATGCCATGTACTATTGTACCAATAAAATAAAATAAAATAAAATAAAATAAAATAAACTTAACCAAAGAGGTGACGAATCTGTACTACAAAAACTATAAGATACTGTTGAAAGAAATTGATGATGACAAAAACAAATGTAAAGATATTCCATGCTCATGAATTAGAAGAATTAATACTGTTTACATGTTCATATTATCTAAAGCAATCTATATTCAATGCAATCTCTCTCAAAATACATCATTTTTCACAATCCATTAGAACAAATAATACTAGAATATGTATAGAAACACAAAAACAATAGCCAAAGCAATCTTAGAAAAGAACAAACTAGAGGTACCACAATCCCAGATTTCAAGATATACTTACAAAGTTGTAGTAATCAAAACAGTATGGTACTAGCACAAAAACAGACACATAGGTCAATGGAACAGAACAGAGAATCCAGAAATAAACCCATAATTATATGGTCAATTAATATATGACAAAAGAGGCAAGAATATACAATTGGGAAAAGACTGTCTCTTCAATAAATGATACTGGGAAAAGAATGCAAAAAAAATGAAACTTGGGGTGCGTGGCTGGCTCAGCCAGTAGAGCATGCAACTCTTAATCTCAGGGTTCAAAGTTTGAGTCCCATGTTGGGTGCAGAGATTACTTAAGAATAATATCTTTACATAAAAAAATGAAACTGGATCATTTATTAAAACCATATACAAAAATAAACTCAAAATGTATTAAAAACCTAAATGTGAGACCTGAAACCATAACTTAGAAAAGAACATAGGCAGTAATTTGTATGATATCAGCTGTAACATTTTTCTAGATATGTCTCTTAAAGCAAGGGAAACAAAAGCAAAAATAAACTATTGGGACTTCATCAAAATAAAAGCTTCTGCACAACAAAGAAAATCATCAAAAAATGAAAAAGACAACCACTGAATGGGGGAAGCTATTTGCAAATAATATAACTGATATGGGGTTAATATCAAAAATACATAAAGAATTTAAACAATTCAACTCCAAAGCCAAACAACTGAATGAAACAATAAGCAGAAGAACTAAACAGACATTTTCTTCAAGATATACAGATCCAACAAATATATGAAAATATATGAAATATATTTGCAAATAATATAACTGTTAAGGGGTCAATATCAAAAATATAAGCAGAACTTAAACAACTCAACCCCAAAAACAAACAATTGAATTAAACAATAAGCAGAAGACCTGAATAGACATTTTTTCAAGATATACAGTTCCAACAAATATATGAAAAGATGTTCAACATCCCTCATCATCAGGGAAATACAAATCAAAATAACAATGAGATATCAGCCTACACCTGTTAGAATGGCTAAAATCAAGAACACAAGAAAACAAAACAGCTGTTGATGAGGATATGGAGAAAAAGGAACCTTCATACACTGGTGGTGGGAATATAAATTCATACAGCCACTGTTAAAAATAGTATGGAGTTTCCTCAAAAAATTAAAAACAGAAATACTATATGATCCAATAATCCCATTATTGGGTATTTACCCCCCAAAAATAAAACACTGATATGTTAAGATATATGTACTCCTGTGTTTACTGCAGCATTATTTATAAAAGCTAAGTATAAAAGCAATCGAAGTGTCTATCAATAGACATGTATAAAAAAGATATGGTACACATACACAAACACAGACAATGGAATATTATGCAGCTACAAGAAAGGATGAGATCATGACATTTGAAACAACATGGATAGACCTCGAGGGTATTATGCTGAGTGAAATAAGTCTGACTGAGAAAGACAAATACTATGATTTCACTCATAAGCTAAATCTAAAATAAACAAAAACAAACAAACAAAACCAAATGAATAAACAAACCGATGGTTGCCAGAGGGGAAGAGGTTGGGGGGGTTAGGCAAAATGGGTGAAGAGGAGTGGAAGATGCAGGTTTCTAAGTTATGAAATGATTAAGTCACAGAAATAAAAGGCAAAGTATAAGGAATATAGTCAATGATACTGTATTAGTCATGTATTAGAACAGATGATAGCTACACTTGGGGTGAACATAGCATGATGTACATATAAACTTGCCGAATTGCTAAGTTTTGTACCTGAAACTAATACACCATTGTGTGTCAACTATACTCAAATTAAAAAAAGATATCTGATAATAAAAATCCCATAGATTCAGGAAATATTTAGAGAAATTTCAGGATGGGATAACAGAGTCATAATAGACTGATAGGGAAGACCAGAGATATTTTTCTGAGGCATCACAAACACTTGGAAATTAACATCTCACAGGATAAACATGAATTCTATAATGCATTCTCTATCACTTCCAAAGGAAAAATATTGAACCCTAAGATTCAAGTATGAAACTGTGAAATCTGTTTCATGTCCTGACACTGAATGTTTAAAGTCTCAGCTGTGAACTAAGTCAACTCCCAAGCTTTGTTCTGTGAAGCACTATGGTTCAGAAAGATAGTGACAGAGGTATGCTTAAAGGGGACTCCCTTGTCAAGTAAGTTTGGAAAATGCCCCATACCATGATCTCATTCTTTGAGATTCAAAATACTCATTAACTTATAAAAGTTTTTAGGAAATCTTGCAGTCAAGAAAGGTGTTTCACTTTGCTTAATCTACCTTTTCAAAAACCTTCTTTGAGAAGAAAGGCTGTTTCCATGGGATCCCTATAAATATTCTGCACCCAAATTTATGAAACTGCTGAAACAGGTAGACCACTCTGCTCCCTGACTGAATTGGGGCTCTACAGTGTTGCCAACCATGTCCACTGAACCCTACAAAGCATGAGTCTTGTCAGCCAAGAAAATGCCTGGACAAGTCAATGACTACATTAGCTCATCTTTCTGAATTACTGCAAGAGCACAGAACCTGCCATTATTCCATTGCACAGATGAAGAAACTGAGGTTCAGAGGAGTTAAGATCACATGTGGCAGAGCTGCATTTTAAATGCAGATCTGTTGGGCCAAATGACCATGCTTTTAATCCCTAAAGAAGGGAACACAGAAGAGTTTTAGAAAACCATGCTGATAAGTGGGATAAATACAAATACCCATACATCTCAGTGGTTATTAAAAGATGATACAAGTGCTGTATGTGGTGGGCACCATTCATCCATTCAACTCTGAGGGAAGGGAAATTGTAATAGCCAGGTAACTCCCCACTCCGCACCCCACAGGCAGTTATTCTGCTGACTAACCTACTTGCAATTTACTGATATAACTCTTCCCTTTCAAAATCACTGTCTATTTACAGGTGGCTAATCTTTTTATAAGGGTAATCCTTCCCTCCATTTAGCTCCTGGGAAATACATTCTTTCAAAAGCCACTCAAAAGTCCCTTCCCCTGTGAAGTCTTCCTTAATTTCCCTCTTCCACACTGACATTCACCCACAACCTCGCTTCTTTGGTCCCAGAAGATGCTGTATATACCTGAAAATAGCACGGTTCTGATTGCAGAATCATCGCTTGTTTATATATCTGCCTTCCATTTTACACCACAGTCATGCTATATCTATTTCTATGTTTTAGCATGGAACACAGGGACTGACAAGCTGGAAGACACATTAAAAATACTCCTTGAACATGGGGTGCCTGGGTGGCTCAGTTGGTTAAGCATTAGACTCTTGGTTTCAGCTCAGGTCATGATCTCATGGGTTCATTAGTTGGAGCCTGTGGAATCAGGCTCCATGCTCACAGTGCAGAAGCTTCTTGGAATTTTCTCTCTCAATCTCTTTCTCTCTTTCTATCCCCTCCCCACTTGCACTGCTTCTGTGTCTCTCAAAATTAAATAAACTCTTTAAAACAATTTCCTTGAACAAATGCACTCACACGCGTGTCAATAATTATATATAGCTTCCATAACTATGCTAAGTAACCTGGAGGAATTGTACAATTAAAAATGTACAAAATAGAAGTGAAAATTGATCCTCTTTTGAATAAATATTACAACCATTCTAATGATTCATATAATGGAATACTATATAACAGCAGTTAAAAGGAATGAACTAGAGCTACAAGTATTAAATAGGTAAATATCTCAATGCTGAGCTAGAAAAGAACCTTGTAAAATGATATATATGAGAGCATTTATATACATTTTGAAATATGAACCACAATGTTCTGTATTATTTACATAGAGTAATGATAATTGATTAATAGCATGCATGGGAATGATAATCATTAATTCAAGGTCATGGTGACTTCTGGAACAAAAACAAGGAGAATAGAAGAGACTCTCCTGGCACTTTATCTGTATGTTTCAATTCCAAGGGCAGGGCGGGGGTGGGGGGAATCTAAAGGAAATATGGCAAAATAAAGATACCTGACCTGATGGGCGGATGGGATTTGGCAATGTGTTCCTCTATAATACACTGAATGTTGGAAGTATTTTATAATAAAATATTCATATATCATTATCTCTGCCAACTTGTGGAAGAGCTTGACTGTGGGCACACAGAACCGGCGGAAGAGGTAACAAAGTTCAGGTGAAAATCCTGAAAGTCACAGGGGCTTTAAGGTGAAGGACTGAGGTTGGAAGTGCAATGGGTTTCCTGGGAGAAATGGGGGAGGGGACCAAATGAGGCATGTATTTCACCCCTGAGTTTGGGCTTGCCTTAAAGAGAATGTCCCAGTCCTGGGGGCTCCAGGGACCTGATGAACTTCAGGAGATACCCCCACGTGCCCTTGTGCTCAGGACCTTCTCTCCATGCAGTGCCTTCTGCAGCAGTAAAGGGAACCAGACCTGGGCAAGCAAGTGTCACTTTTGCCTAAAGAAATCAGCTCACCCTCTCCAGCTGGGAGGCAAGCAGGACCCCTGGCTCAGGAGCAAGACTCATGGTGCAGGGCTTTCAGCCCTTCCAGATTCATCTGCACCGTGACTGAACTGCACTTACCAGTGAGACCTTCTGCCTCTCCTAGCTCTGGAACCATACACTCTTTCTGTGTCCCTCCCACTCTTTCTCCCTCAAATCAAATTTGGGGGCGGGGCCAAGGGGTCCAAACTCACCTGAGATTTACTTATCTCTAGATGTGAGGTATCCATTTTCATTGAGCTGGAGTCGCCCACCCCCTACAAAGACAGAGAGAGAGGTGGAGAGAGGGAGGGCGAGAGGATGGGAGGCTAGAGGCAGAGAGAGTGGGGAAGGAAGAGAGGGAGGATGGAAGAAAGGAAGGCAAGAGGAAGAGAATGGAGGGACAGAGGAGGATAACAGGATCCAATCACTTCCTTCCGGTACCCTGCTCCTCCTCTGGTCCCTAACCTTCACTCTGCCCCTTCCCCCTAGCCTCCCATTAGGAAGCCCCCAAGGTTCCACTAAAAATATCTACAACCTCCAGCCTAATCCACTTGGTTGGCCCCCCAAGAAATAATCTTTAGACCTTCCAATTTCTTTCAGGCTTAAATCTTTCTTTTAGCTTCAAAAATTACTTTTTAAAAAACATCTTCTAATGTTTTCACATTATAATCTAGTAATAATGCTGGAACAAAAATTTAATATCCCCACTAAAATAACAAATTGGTGCTTCTTTAACCAAACCTCCCTAAGAGTCAATACTCAAATATATGACTAAATTAAATTCAATAGAAGATCTTTCTATTCATTTTACATCACAAATCAAAGTACAATTTTTATAGTCACAAGTGACATTAATTACTCCAAATCACAACTATATCTATAACATTTACTAAGCACTTATTCTATTCCATGACTTGTAGGAATTGCGGCAGTCTACGCTCTCAAGAATTTATGAATGATTCATCTCGTATAACTTTTAGCTTTTAAATGTATTTGACAGACCATATACATAGTATCATTTGAACTTACAAATGGAAATTAGCTATTTGCTTTGACTGCATTGGGTTGGATGGTACCATAATTATGTCTTTCACATTTTTGTTATGATTACTTTCCTGACCTGTACTGGACAGAGCCCACAGTCAAGAGATTAGCAGTGAATCCAGAATGTGCTTCAAATTGATTAAAGAAATGTAATTGCCACTTACAGGAAGGCAGAGGTCTTTGTAGCTACAAATATCAGTAAGTGTATGGCCACCAATCACTTACCATTATCTAAATTACGAAAGTCATGGACAGGGAAATACGCAAGAATTGCAGAAACACTTGATCTGCTGCAGATGTGGTAAAGCAGATATTAAGTTAATAAACATACCCAGGAATGTAAGTATGAAACATTTCCTCTTGCTCAAAATTTTGTGGCTTTGGAGTCAACAGCACATGACTATCAAATATTGTCCAAACACCAGCAACTGAACATTAATAACCAGTACCCCTTATTTAGAAATCCATGTGTGGATATAATTTATATAAAATGCAAAATTACTCCATATATGATGACCAGAGTCATGCATTATATCATTGAAAATAATATGAGATGCCTGAAATGACAACACATTACCATCTTACAATAGGGATAATCACTTCTTCTTTGAAAAGACCACCAAACCCAACAGGTACAATTTCTCAGGAGAACCTTATATGTGCCTTCCCATGTGATTGAAGAAAACCTTCTATAACACCCTGGTAGATGACTGCCCAATGTCTGCTTAAATAAATCATGGTGGAGGACTCAGCATTTCAAAAGTAGCCTCATTGTTCTTTCTCACATTGCAGTAAATTGCTATGGTGAAATACTTGAAATTTTGGGTCAGAAAAACCCACATATGAATCTCATGCTGGTGGAGTGACTTACATACAATTCTTAGCCTCTATAAGTCTCAGGTCCCAATCTGTAAATGAGGATAATAATACCATTTCAAAGAACTGCTATCAAGATTAAGTAGAGAAAGTATATAAAGCATTAAACAATGAATGATACTTAGTGTGTAATTGATATTTACTGATAATCCTAGTGTGTGTTTGGTCTTGTTCTTACATTATGTGACTACTCTGGGGTCTTATCTCTGCTGGCCACAGATCCTTCTTGAAACTTTCTCTTGTACTGTTTTCCACTACATTGTTGTAGGGGAGGAAAAAATTTTCCTCTACCCACCTTAGGTTCTCAGCTAGGGCTCTGTGACAACAGACAGATTAATGAGAGAAAGAGAAAAGCATGAAAATTTATTTAATGTAAGTTTTACATGACATGGTGGGGGGAGCCTCAGAAGGAACTGGAGGACCAAAGAAGTACCAAACCTAAATGCTTTATACATGAAATTGAACAAAGAGAGGCAGTTGAGGGAATGTAACCAAAGTATATGGACAGACTAAAGGAAGATAAGAGCTATTTTGACAAGATCCGTTTATACAAAATTCTCTTGACCCTGACTACTATCTCTGATTTCTGGTATACAGAGAGAGTATCTTTCACATGGGAGTTATATCTCCTGCTTTCAGGAATAAAAGGAGAGGTCAGAGAGGTCTTCTGGCACATATTTCAAGGGTCTTTAGCTCAAAAATATTCCTTAGGCTAAAGTGGCATATTTTGGGGTGGCCCATTCTGCCAGCCTTCATTGCTCTCTCCTGGTTCCCCACCTACACTCTTGAGTCCTCAATCTCTCTCCCTTGTTAGTTTATCTTTCTCTACCTCCTACACAAATGTCAGAAAAAAATTGAACATGATAGAAATAAAAGATTTACAATATCTACCACTCCAGGGGCGCCTGGGTGGCTCAGTCGGTTAAGCATCCAACGTCAGCTCAGGTCATGACCTCACGGTTCCTGGGTTCAAGCCCCACATTGGGCTCTGTGCTGACAGCTCAGAGCCTGGAGCCTGTTTCAGATTCTGTGTCTCCCTCTCTCTCTAACCCTCCCCTGTTCATGCTGTCTCTCTCTCTCAGAAATAAATTAAAAAAAAAAAACATTAAAAAAAATTTTACAATATCTACCACTCCATCCCTGCTCCTGTAAGGAATGATGATACTTACTTGCTGGGTCATCTCCTCTTTCTTCCTATTGTATGCAGATACAAAGAGGTAAAGAAAATAATTCTAAGGAATTCATGTAGAAACACACTGGTTCATAACAAAAATAAAAAAGAAAGAAAGTGGTGAATGCCTTAAAGACATCATTCATTTACTGACAAATGTACTGAAGTCTTTGTAATATTTAATTTCTTTAGTAATCACAGAAACTCTTTAGTAATCAAGAAAATGCAAATAATATATAGTATATTTATTAATATACACATAATGTATGTATATACATACATATGTAGTATGTATCTGTATTTGAACATAAGCCAAATAAAGTGAAAATATCACTTCCATACTCCAATAGTGGGAGTATAATTCTGGAAGAAAACTGCAGTGAATGTACGAAGAGCCTTAACAGTAATAGTCGTATTCTGCCTATAATTTCATTTTTAGAAATCCATCCAGAAAATGTATACATAACAATATGAATTAAGTGTTGCATAAATATATCATTGTAGCACTACTCATTACGGCAAAAGTTGAAAATTACTTAAGCATCCAACAATAAGAGATTATGTATTCCTGAAATGATACATCCTTAAATAATCATTTATCTAAGTAAGTATTATTATAAAGGAATCTGAAATAATCTTTGAAAAAGATTATTCTCAAAATAGGATCAACTTTTAAAAATGTTACCGAACCATGTATCCCAAATGTAAAAAAAAAAAAACAAAACCCTGCATATATTGTATGTATATTCATATTTTTAAAGACCTGAACAAAATACCACAAATGTTAAGTAGTAATAGGGATCAAAGGAGGTTTTGGGTTATTTCTCTTTTTTTCTCTTTCTACATTTCTTTACGATCCAGTATTTACAGATGTGTGTACAATTTTAGTGGTCAGAAGAATAAATGTGCTTATTTTGTGTGAGAGAGCCAAGTTCCTTCCCCAGAGCACCTTGGTCCCCCACACCAGGCTTATTAGTTCTGTGTTAACACCAGGTCCTAAAGAGGCTTCCCCATGTTACTCCCTATGCTCCGTGAGAGCTAAAATGGTAAAATATTAATCAGGTATTCTGCTTTTAGCACAAGAAAATTCTGAGCAGCTCTCCAAAGAGTTGAATGGTGTTATCACTGATACATGTTGTGTTTGACCTGTTTTATAATCTGAGCGATACACCTGCAGGCTGTGTGGTCTGCCGACTCTTCCTGCAAGGACATCCCCCTACTTCTTTCACCTTTCATCCTCACCCATCTCTCTCTACTGAGCTCCACTCAGATATCTGAATATTCACCTGAACACCTCCTTCACTCATTCCCTTACTACACCACTTTTCTGTTCTCTTCCTGCTATCATCGATTCATTCACTTATTCAGTTATTGAGCTTTAATACATTTTTTATTAGGGGATTTCATTGGCAAGGCACAAAGGCACACACACAAAAATTAAAACCCACACTTCTTGCCTTAGAGTACACAGTCTGGTGGGAAGTCAAACAGACTAGCAAATAATCACAGTATTCTTACAAGATTGCTTTGATGGAGAACTTGGGCACTTCAGGTTGTGCACGGAAGCTTTCCTTAATGGGGAGTCAGGAGAAGCTCTGCAACTGAAGTCACATCTCAACTGAGTTTTTTAAAAAAAGGAAGAGTGTCAAAGGGAGATAATCTGACTCCAAACAAAAGAAACAGTGTGTCTGAAAGCAAGTAGGTAGAGAAGTACGAGTGGAGGTGAGGGGAGGTAGGGAGGGGGTAAGAACCACTGGGAGGAAAGATTCAACGGCATCATCTTCTAGACCTTAATCCCACTGCATCTCACCAGTGGTCTGGAGTAACCAGAATGTGGCACTGGAAAGCTGGGCCATCCCAACACAAAAGAAATGAGGTCCTGCAGTAGAGAGCAGGCAGCCTCAAGTTCACCACCCATACATAGCCTTGGATATCCTGCTCCCCCTTACCCATCCACCTCCTACATAGTAATAACATCCATATAATTATTTTCCAGACTCCACTTTGTCCTTCTCAATGTGCCATCTAAGCAAATGACTGCTACCCGCAGTGTTCTTCTGCTCCAGTCCTGGAATAAGCTCCTCAAAGTCCATTGACTCCATAATTTAGTAGTTTATAAGGCACAAGTTTTTAAATCTTGGATCCTTATTCCTACCTGCAAAAGTTACAAATTATCTCTAAATTTCAATTTCTTCATCTGTACAATAGACATGATAACAATAGTACCTACATCGGGCGGGTGGGGGAGGGGGGGTGGTTATTGCAAGACATTTTTTAAAGGAGAGTAGTAATGAGTAGAATTTAATAAGTTCTGAATAACAGCTATAACTATTAATATTATAGTTATTATTATCACTACTCAACACCTTCTTCAGAAAAAGTAACCATCACAAATTATAACATCAGCAATACTGGAAAATCATGCTAATCTGTTTCTTTTCTTAAAATTTTCATTCACTTAGCTTCTCACCCACAACCCACCTAAGCCCAGTATCTTAAGTTAGCTCAATACTCCTTAGAACGACTGAGTTAATCATTGATTCTTCTGTCTTCCTCACACCATGTACACTGTTCTCCATGTGTATGAGCCCATCTTGGGATTTCTCCTGTCTCAAGATTTAATCTAAAATTGTTTAGACTAGCAGATCTGCCAAATATGTGTATCATCTATTTTCCAAATTTTGGACTTCTACCTCTCGCTTCCCAGAAAACACATAAAACTGGGGGTTATAGATCATAGTCAAGCAATCAAACCAAATTAAACTATGTACTCTAAATGCTGGGGATGGTTTTACTCTGTATCAAATATCTGTTCATATCAAGTAAATAAAATAGAATAAGTGAAATACATGCAGTGTGGCCACTTGATTACTGCTGCTACCTACATGGTTTTAGATCAACAATGAGAACAATTCGACAATGTCTTAGGAAACTCAAAATCATGTTAAATTTCTCTTGATTATATCTACAGGGGTACATTTTCAAGTGATTTAAATGTTCTCATGGTCAGAACTCTTCTCTAAATTGGATAAGTTACCTACAATTGCTTCTTTGCCAGATTAGTAGGTAGGTGATGGGAACCCAGACCATGACAAAACGTGAAGATCTTTATACCACTATGACTATTTCATCGGTCAGAACATACCACCACCGTGTTCAGCCGCCAGATATCAAAAAGCAACATCTGATTGTTTCCCGTACTGAACACATTACAGACTTGGTTACTGAACCAAAAATATTTGAACATAAATAGGTTTTTAAAATTTATATTTTCACTCCTCCAATGGTAAGTCACTGGCAAAAATAAAAAATAAATAGCTTTGGAGTCATATAGTATTTGTCAATTATGTAACCAAACTCAGTATAAGATGTCTAGTTGAATGACTTACTTAGACATGAGATAAATTAGGCAACTTACAAATAGATCCCTCTCCACTTAGCCAATTGGCTCTATCTAATGTATGAGAAGAAGGTAGTAATAATATTTTTATTTATAACTGAGAAAATTATTATCAGCAGTCAAGATTTTCATAACCTTTAAAACTTGGTTTCTAGAACACAGGACCACTGCTCTTGTAGGACCTGGGTACCTCTCTGGCATATCACATGACAGCATTCCATAGAAAAGGCTACTGTGCAAATACATTTAAGTGAATTAGTAAGGCTTTTGTTATCATTAAAGACATACAGGAGGGGGCAAGATGGCGGAGAAG
Organism: Crocuta crocuta; assembly: GCF_008692635.1. Classification (NCBI taxonomy): domain Eukaryota; kingdom Metazoa; phylum Chordata; class Mammalia; order Carnivora; family Hyaenidae; genus Crocuta; species Crocuta crocuta. The sequence goes on along the minus strand of NW_027531626.1, from coordinate 1,825,910 downwards.
TAAGGAGCTCCGTACTTGCACTCGCGCCCATACATCACACAGAAAAGATCTGAAGCCATTGGAAACCTTACAAAACCTGAGAGATTGGGAGA